>NW_027667849.1:192500-197500 GCF_963924665.1 Micromys minutus | reverse complement strand
TTTGGGTTTAAGGTTTATGGTTTAGGATTGTTTAAGGTTTAGGGTGGATTAGGTTTAGGGTTTAGAGTTTAGTCTTATGGTTACGGTTAGGGTTAGGGTTAGGGTTAGGGTTAGGGTTAGGGTTAGGGTTAGGTTTAGGGTTAGGGTTAGGGTTAGGGTTAGGGTTAGAGTTAGTGTTAGGGTTAGGGATAGAGTTACGGTTAGGGTTAGGGTTAGAGTTACGGTTAGGGTTAGGGTTAGGGTTAAGGTTAGGGTTGGGGGGGTTAGGGTTAGGTTTAGGTTTAGGGTTAGGGTTATTATTAGGGAGTTAGGTTTAAATTTAGGATTAGTGTTAGGGTTACAATTAGAAATAGGGTTAGTGTTAGGATTAGGGTAAGGGTTAGGTTTAGGGATAGGGTTAGGGTTAGGGTTAGGGGTAGGGTTAGGGTTAGGGTTAGATTTAAAGTTTAAGGTTTTGTGTTAGGATTAGGGTTAGTGTGAGGTTTAGGGTTAGGGTTAGGTTTAGGGTTAGGGTTAGGGTTAGTGTTTGGGTTAAGGTTAGTGTTAGGATTAGGTTTAGGTTTAGGGTTAGGGTTAGGGTTAGATTTAGGGTTAGGTTTAGGTTTATTGTTAGATTTAGGGTTTAGGGTTTAAGGTTTGTGGTTTAGGATTGTTTAAGGCTTAGGGTGGATTAGGTTTAGGGTTTATAGTTTAGTGTTATGGTTACGGTTATGGTTAGGGTTAGGTTTAGGGTTAGGGTTTGGGTTAGGGTTAGGGTTAGGTTTAGGGTTAGGGTTATGGTTAGGGTTAAGGTTAGGGTTAGGCTTAGGGTTAGGGTAAGGGTTATGATTATGTTTATTGTTAGGTTTAGGGTTAAAGTTAGGGTTAAGGTTCGGTTTATGGTTAGGGTTAGGTTTATGGTTAGGCTTAAGGTTAGGGTTAGGTTTAGGGTTAGAGTTACGGTTAGGGTTAGGTTTAGGGTTAGGGTTCGGGTTAGGGTTAGGGTTAGGTTTATTGTTAGGTTTAGGGTTTAGTGTTTAGGGACTAAGGTTTTGGGTTTAGGATTGTTTAAGGTTTAGGGTAGATTAGGTTTAGGGTTTAGAGTTTAGTGTTAAGGTTAGGGTTAGGTTTAGGGTTTAGGGTTTAGTGTTCGGATTAGGGTTAGGGTTAGGGTTAGGTTTAGGGTTACGTTTAGGGTCATGGATATTGTTAGGTTTAGGGTTTAGGGTTTAGGGTAAAGGTTTAGGATTTAGGATTGTTTAAGGTTTAGGGTGGATTATTTTTAGGGTTTAGAGTTTTGTGTTTGGGATATTGTTAGGGTTAGGTTTAGGGTTTAGGGATTACTGTTAGGGTTAGGGTTAGGGTTAGGGTTAAGGTTAGTGTTAGGTTTAGGGTTAGGGTTAGGGTTAGGTTTAGGTTTATTGTTAGGATTAGGGTTAGAGTTAGGATTAGGGTTAGGGTTAGGGTTAGTGTTAGGGTCAGGTTTAGGGTTAGGGTTAGGGTTAGGATTAGGTTTAGTGTTAGTGTTAGGTTTAGGGTTAGGGTTAGGGTTAGTGTTAGGTTTAGTGTTAGGGTTACGTTTAGGGTTAGGGTTAGGGTTAGGATTAGGGTTAGGGTTATGGTAATTGTTAGGTTTAGGGTTTAAGGTTTAGGGTTTAGGATTGTTTAAGGTTTATCGTAACTTAAATTTAGGGTTTACAATTTAGTGTTTGGGTTATGGTTAGTGTTAGGGTTAGGGTTAGGGTTAGGTTTAGGGTTCAGGGTTTAGGGTTTAGGATTGTTTAAGGTTTAGGGTAGATTAGATTTAGGATTTAAAGTTTAGTTTTAGGGTTAGGGTTAGGTTTAGGGTTTAGGGTTTAGTGTTAGGATTAGGGTTAGGGTTAAAGTTAGGGTTAGGGTAAGGGTTAGGATTAGGTTTAGGGTTAGGGTTAGTGTTTGGGTTATGGTTAGTGTTAGGATTAGGTTTAGGGTTAGGGTTAGGGTTAGGGTTAGGGTTAGATTTAGGGTTAGGTTTAGGTTTATTGTTAGATTTAGGGTTTAGGGTTTAAGGTTTGTGGTTTAGGATTGTTTAAGGTTTAGGGTGGATTAGGTTTAGGGTTTAGAGTTTAGTGTTATGGTTACGGTTAGGGTTAGGGTTAGGTTTAGGGTTAGGGTTTGGGTTAGGGTTAGGGTTAGGTTTAGGGTTAGGGTTATGGTTAGGGTTAAGTTTGTGGTTAGGGTTAGGATTAGGGTTATGGTTAGTGTTAGGATTAGGGTTAGGGTTAAGGTCAGGGTTAGGTTTAGGGTTAGGGTTAGGGTTAGGGATAGATTTAGGATTAGGTTTAGGTTTATTGTTAGATTTAGGGTTTAGGGTTTAAGGTTTATGGTTTAGGATATTTAAGGTTTAGGGTGGATTAGGTTTAGGGTTTAGAGTTTAGTGTTATGGTTAAGGTTAAGGTTAGGGTTAGGGTTAGGTTTAGGGTTAGGGTTAGTGTTACGGTTAGGGTTAGGGTTAGGGTTACGGTTAGGGTTAGGGTTAGGGTTAGGTTTATGGTTAGGCTTAAGTTTAGGGTTAGGTTTAGGGTTAGGGTTACGGTTAGGGTTAGGTTTAGGGTTAGGGTTAGGGTTAGGGTTAGGTTTATTGTTAGGTTTAGGGTTTAGTGTTTAGGGTCTAAGGTTTTGGGTTTAGGATTGTTTAAGGTTTAGGGTAGATTAGGTTTAGGGTTTAGAGTTTAGTGTTAAGGTTAGGGTTAGGTTTAGGGTTTAGGGTTTAGTGTTCAGATTAGGGTTAGGGTTAGGGTTAGGTTTAGGGTTACGTTTAGGGTCATGGATATTGTTAGGTTTAGGGTTTAGGGTTTAGGGTAAAGGTTTAGGATTTAGGATTGTTTAAGGTTTAGGGTGGATTATTTTTAGGGTTTAGAGTTTTGTGTTTGGGATATCGTTAGGGTTAGGTTTAGGGTTTAGGGATTACTGTTAGGGTTAGGGTTAGGGTTAGGGTTAAGGTTAGTGTTAGGTTTAGGGTTAGGGTTAGGGTTAGGTTTAGGTTTATTGTTAGGATTAGGGTTAGAGTTAGAATTAAGGTTAGGGTTAGGGTTAGGGTTAGGGTCAGGTTAGGGTTAGGGTTAGGGTTAGGATTAGGTTTAGTGTTAGTGTTAGGTTTATGGTTAGGGTTAGGGTTAGGGTTAGGGTTAGGTTTAGTGTTAGGGTTACGTTTAGGGTTAGGGTTAGGGTTAGGATTAGGGTTAGGGTTATGGTAATTGTTAGGTTTAGGGTTTAAGGTTTAGGGTTTAGGATTGTTTAAGGTTTATCGTAACTTAAATTTAGGGTTTACAATTTAGTGTTAGGGTTATGGTTAGTGTTAGTGTTAGGGTTAGGGTTAGGTTTAGGGTTCAGGGTTTAGGGTTTAGGATTGTTTAAGGTTTAGGGTAGATTAGGTTTAGGATTTAAAGTTTAGTTTTAGGGTTAGGGTTAGGTTTATGGTTTAGGGTTTAGTGTTAGGATTAGGGTTAGGGTTAAAGTTAGGGTTAGGGTAAGGTTTAGGATTAGGTTTAGGGTATAGGGTTTAGCGTTTAAGATTGTTTAATGTTTAGGGTTGTTTAGGTTTTAGCGTTTAGAGTTGTTTAGGGTTTTTTAGGGTTGTTTATAATTTAGTGTTTAGGGTTGTTCAGGATTTATGATTTAGGATATTTTAAGGTTTAGGGTTTAAGGTTGTATAGTGTTTTAGGGTTTAGGGTATAATGTTTAGGGTTAAGGGTTTAGGGTTGTTTAGGGTATAGCGTTAATGGTTTTAGGGGTTAGGCTTGTTTAGGGTTTAGTGTTTAGTGTTTAGGGTTTAGGGTTTTTTAGCGTTTAGTGTTTATAGTTTAGGGTTTAGGGTGCTTTTGGAATTAGTGTTTAGAGTTTTTTGGGGTTTAGGGTTTAGGATTTAGGGTGTTAGGGTTAGTGTTAGGGTTAGGTTTAGGGTTAAGGTGAGGGTTAGGGTGAGGGTTAAGGTTAGTGTTAGTGTTAGGGTAAGGGTTAGGGTTAGGGATAGGGTTAGGGTTAGGGTTAGTGTTAGGGTTAGGGTTAGGGTTAGGGTTAGGGTTACGGGTTAGGGTTAGTGTTAGTGTTAGGGGTTAGGGGTTAGTGTTAGGGTTAGGGTTAGGGTTAGGTTTAGTGTTAGGGTTATTATTAGGGGGTTAGGTTTTAGTTAAGGAATAGTGTTAGGGTTAGAATTAGAAATAGGGTTAGTGTTAGGATTAGGGTCAGGGTTACGTTTAGGGATAGGGTTAGGTTTAGGGTTAAGGTTAGGGTTAGGGTTAGGGTTAGGGTTATGGTTAGTGTTAGGATTAGGGTTAGGGTTAGGGTCAGGTTTAGGTTTAGGGTTAGGGTTAGGGTTAGGGTTAGATTTAGGGTCAGGTTTAGGTTTATTGTTAGATTTAGGGATTAGGGTTTAAGGTTTATGGTTTAGGATTGTTTAAGGTTTAGGGTGGATTAGGTTTAGGGTTTAGAGTTTAGTGTTATGGTTATGGTTAGTGTTAGGGTTAGGGTTAGGGTTAGGGTTAGGGTTAGGGATAGGGTAATGGTTAGGGTTAGATTTAGGGTTAGGGTTAGGGTAAGGGTTAGGGGTTAGTGTTAGGGTTAGGGTTAGGGTTAGTTTAGGTTTAGGGTTAGTGTTAGGGTTAGGGTTAGGGGTTAGGGTTAGTGTTAGGGTTAGGGTTATTATTAGGGGGTTAGGTTTAAGTTTAGGATTAGTGTTAGGGTTAGAATTAGAAATAGGGTTAGTGTTAGGATTAGGGTCAGGGTTAGGTTTAGGGTTAGGGTTAGGGTTAGGGTTAGGGTTAGGGTCAGGGAGGGTTTAGGGTTAGGGTTAGGGTTAGGGTTAGATTTAGGGTTAGGTTTAGGTTTATTGTTAGATTTAGGATTTAGGGTCTAAGGTTTATGGTTTAGGATTGTTTAAGGTTTAGGGTGGATTAGGTTTAGGGTTTAGAGTTTAGTGTTATGGTTACGGTTAGGGTTAGGGTTAGGGTTAGGGTTAGGATTAGGTTTAAGGTTAGGGTTAG
>NW_027667849.1:162500-187500 GCF_963924665.1 Micromys minutus | reverse complement strand
AAGGGTTATGATTATGTTTATTGTTAGGTTTAGGGTTAAAGTTAGGGTTAAGGTTCGGTTTATGGTTAGGGTTAGGTTTATGGTTAGGCTTAAGGTTAGGGTTAGGTTTAGGGTTAGGGTTACGGTTAGGGTTAGGTTTAGGGTTAGGGTTCGGGTTAGGGTTAGGGTTAGGTTTATTGTTAGGTTTAGGGTTTAGTGTTTAGGGACTAAGGTTTTGGGTTTAGGATTGTTTAAGGTTTAGGGTAGATTAGGTTTAGGGTTTAGAGTTTAGTGTTAAGGTTAGGGTTAGGTTTAGGGTTTAGGGTTTAGTGTTCGGATTAGGGTTAGGGTTAGGGTTAGGTTTAGGGTTACGTTTAGGGTCATGGATATTGTTAGGTTTAGGGTTTAGGGTTTAGGGTAAAGGTTTAGGATTTAGGATTGTTTAAGGTTTAGGGTGGATTATTTTTAGGGTTTAGAGTTTTGTGTTTGGGATATTGTTAGGGTTAGGTTTAGGGTTTAGGGATTACTGTTAGGGTTAGGGTTAGGGTTAGGGTTAAGGTTAGTGTTAGGTTTAGGGTTAGGGTTAGGGTTAGGTTTAGGTTTATTGTTAGGATTAGGGTTAGAGTTAGGATTAGGGTTAGGGTTAGGGTTAGTGTTAGGGTCAGGTTTAGGGTTAGGGTTAGGGTTAGGATTAGGTTTAGTGTTAGTGTTAGGTTTAGGGTTAGGGTTAGGGTTAGTGTTAGGTTTAGTGTTAGGGTTACGTTTAGGGTTAGGGTTAGGGTTAGGATTAGGGTTAGGGTTATGGTAATTGTTAGGTTTAGGGTTTAAGGTTTAGGGTTTAGGATTGTTTAAGGTTTATCGTAACTTAAATTTAGGGTTTACAATTTAGTGTTAGGGTTATGGTTAGTGTTAGGGTTAGGGTTAGGGTTAGGTTTAGGGTTCAGGGTTTAGAGTTTAGGATTGTTTAAGGTTTAGTGTAGATTAGGTTTAGGATTTAAAGTTTAGTTTTAGGGTTAGGGTTAGGTTTAGGGTTTAGGGTTTAGTGTTAGGATTAGGGTTAGGGTTAAAGTTAGGGTTAGGGTAAGGGTTAGGATTAGGTTTAGGGTTAGGGTTAGTGTTTGGGTTATGGTTAGTGTTAGGATTAGGTTTAGGGTTAGGGTTAGGGTTAGGGTTAGATTTAGGATTAGGTTTAGGTTTATTGTTAGATTTAGGGTTTAGGGTTTAAGGTTTGTGGTTTAGGATTGTTTAAGGTTTAGGGTGGATTAGGTTTAGGGTTTAGAGTTTAGTGTTATGGTTACGGTTAGGGTTAGGGTTAGGTTTAGGGTTAGGGTTTGGGTTAGGGTTAGGGTTAGGTTTAGGGTTAGGGTTATGGTTAGGGTTAAGTTTGTGGTTAGGGTTAGGATTAGAGTTATGGTTAGTGTTAGGATTAGGGTTAGGGTTAAGGTCAGGGTTAGGTTTAGGGTTAGGGTTAGGGTTAGGGTTAGATTTAGGATTAGGTTTAGGTTTATTGTTAGATTTAGGGTTTAGGGTTTAAGGTTTATGGTTTAGGATATTTAAGGTTTAGGGTGGATTAGGTTTAGGGTTTAGAGTTTAGTGTTATGGTTAAGGTTAAGGTTAGGGTTAGGGTTAGGTTTAGGGTTAGGGTTAGTGTTACGGTTAGGGTTAGGGTTAGGGTTACGGTTAGGGTTAGGGTTAGGGTTAGGTTTATGGTTAGGCTTAAGTTTAGGGTTAGGTTTAGGGTTAGGGTTACGGTTAGGGTTAGGTTAAGGGTTAGGGTTAGGGTTAGGGTTAGGTTTATTGTTAGGTTTAGGGTTTAGTGTTTAGGGTCTAAGGTTTTGGGTTTAGGATTGTTTAAGGTTTAGGGTAGATTAGGTTTAGGGTTTAGAGTTTAGTGTTAAGGTTAGGGTTAGGTTTAGGGTTTAGGGTTTAGTGTTCGGATTAGGGTTAGGGTTAGGGTTAGGTTTAGGGTTACGTTTAGGGTCATGGATATTGTTAGGTTTAGGGTTTAGGGTTTAGGGTAAAGGTTTAGGATTTAGGATTGTTTAAGGTTTAGGGTGGATTATTTTTAGGGTTTAGAGTTTTGTGTTTGGGATATCGTTAGGGTTAGGTTTAGGGTTTAGGGATTACTGTTAGGGTTAGGGTTAGGGTTAGGGTTAAGGTTAGTGTTAGGTTTAGGGTTAGGGTTAGGGTTAGGTTTAGGTTTATTGTTAGGATTAGGGTTAGAGTTAGAATTAAGGTTAGGGTTAGGGTTAGGGTTAGGGTCAGGTTAGGGTTAGGTTTAGGGTTAGGATTAGGTTTAGTGTTAGTGTTAGGTTTATGGTTAGGGTTAGGGTTAGGGTTAGGGTTAGGTTTAGTGTTAGGGTTACGTTTAGGGTTAGGGTTAGGGTTAGGATTAGGGTTAGGGTTATGGTAATTGTTAGGTTTAGGGTTTAAGGTTTAGGGTTTAGGATTGTTTAAGGTTTATCTTAACTTAAATTTAGGGTTTACAATTTAGTGTTAGGGTTATGGTTAGTGTTAGGGTTGGGATTAGGGTTAGGTTTAGGGTTCAGGGTTTAGGGTTTAGGATTGTTTAAGGTTTAGGGTAGATTAGGTTTAGGATTTAAAGTTTAGTTTTAGGGTTAGGGTTAGGGTTAGGGTTAGGGTTAGGGTTAGGATTAGGGTTAGGGTTAAAGTTAGGGTTAGGGTAAGGGTTAGGATTAGGTTTAGGGTTAGGGTTAGTGTTTGGGTTATGGTTAGTGTTAGGATTAGGTTTAGGGTTAGGGTTAGGGTTAGGGTTAGATTTAGGATTAGGTTTAGGTTTATTGTTAGATTTAGGGTTTAGGGTTTAAGGTTTGTGGTTTAGGATTGTTTAAGGTTTAGGGTGGATTAGGTTTAGGGTTTAGAGTTTAGTGTTATGGTTACGGTTAGGGTTAGGGTTAGGTTTAGGGTTAGGGTTTGGGTTAGGGTTAGGGTTAGGTTTAGGGTTAGGGTTATGGTTAGGGTTAAGTTTGTGGTTAGGGTTAGGATTAGAGTTATGGTTAGTGTTAGGATTAGGGTTAGGGTTAAGGTCAGGGTTAGGTTTAGGGTTAGGGTTAGGGTTAGGGTTAGATTTAGGATTAGGTTTAGGTTTATTGTTAGATTTAGGGTTTAGGGTTTAAGGTTTATGGTTTAGGATATTTAAGGTTTAGGGTGGATTAGGTTTAGGGTTTAGAGTTTAGTGTTATGGTTAAGGTTAAGGTTAGGGTTAGGGTTAGGTTTAGGGTTAGGGTTAGTGTTACGGTTAGGGTTAGGGTTAGGGTTACGGTTAGGGTTAGGGTTAGGGTTAGGTTTATGGTTAGGCTTAAGTTTAGGGTTAGGTTTAGGGTTAGGGTTACGGTTAGGGTTAGGTTAAGGGTTAGGGTTAGGGTTAGGGTTAGGTTTATTGTTAGGTTTAGGGTTTAGTGTTTAGGGTCTAAGGTTTTGGGTTTAGGATTGTTTAAGGTTTAGGGTAGATTAGGTTTAGGGTTTAGAGTTTAGTGTTAAGGTTAGGGTTAGGTTTAGGGTTTAGGGTTTAGTGTTCGGATTAGGGTTAGGGTTAGGGTTAGGTTTAGGGTTACGTTTAGGGTCATGGATATTGTTAGGTTTAGGGTTTAGGGTTTAGGGTAAAGGTTTAGGATTTAGGATTGTTTAAGGTTTAGGGTGGATTATTTTTAGGGTTTAGAGTTTTGTGTTTGGGATATCGTTAGGGTTAGGTTTAGGGTTTAGGGATTACTGTTAGGGTTAGGGTTAGGGTTAGGGTTAAGGTTAGTGTTAGGTTTAGGGTTAGGGTTAGGGTTAGGTTTAGGTTTATTGTTAGGATTAGGGTTAGAGTTAGAATTAAGGTTAGGGTTAGGGTTAGGGTTAGGGTCAGGTTAGGGTTAGGGTTAGGGTTAGGATTAGGTTTAGTGTTAGTGTTAGGTTTATGGTTAGGGTTAGGGTTAGGGTTAGGGTTAGGTTTAGTGTTAGGGTTACGTTTAGGGTTAGGGTTAGGGTTAGGATTAGGGTTAGGGTTATGGTAATTGTTAGGTTTAGGGTTTAAGGTTTAGGGTTTAGGATTGTTTAAGGTTTATCGTAACTTAAATTTAGGGTTTACAATTTAGTGTTAGGGTTATGGTTAGTGTTAGGGTTGGGATTAGGGTTAGGTTTAGGGTTCAGGGTTTAGGGTTTAGGATTGTTTAAGGTTTAGGGTAGATTAGGTTTAGGATTTAAAGTTTAGTTTTAGGGTTAGGGTTAGGTTTATGGTTTAGGGTTTAGTGTTAGGATTAGGGTTAGGGTTAAAGTTAGGGTTAGGGTAAGGTTTAGGATTAGGTTTAGGGTATAGGGTTTAGCGTTTAAGATTGTTTAATGTTTAGGGTTGTTTAGGTTTTAGCGTTTAGAGTTGTTTAGGGTTTTTTAGGGTTGTTTATAATTTAGTGTTTAGGGTTGTTCAGGATTTATGATTTAGGATATTTTAAGGTTTAGGGTTTAAGGTTGTATAGTGTTTTAGGGTTTAGGGTATAATGTTTAGGGTTAAGGGTTTAGGGTTGTTTAGGGTATAGCGTTAATGGTTTTAGGGTTTAGGCTTGTTTAGGGTTTAGTGTTTAGGGTTTAGGGTTTAGGGTTTTTTAGCGTTTAGTGTTTATAGTTTAGGGTTTAGGGTGCTTTTGGAATTAGTGTTTAGAGTTTTTTGGGGTTTAGGGTTTAGGATTTAGGGTGTTAGGGTTAGTGTTAGGGTTAGGTTTAGGGTTAAGGTGAGGGTTAGGGTGAGGGTTAAGGTTAGTGTTAGTGTTAGGGTAAGGGTTAGGGTTAGGGATAGGGTTAGGGTTAGGGTTAGGGTTAGTGTTAGGGTTAGGGTTAGGGTTAGGGTTAGGGTTACGCGTTAGGGTTAGGGTTAGTGTTAGGGGTTAGGGGTTAGTGTTAGGGTTAGGGTTAGGGTTAGGTTTAGTGTTAGGGTTATTATTAGGGGGTTAGGTTTTAGTTAAGGATTAGTGTTAGGGTTAGAATTAGAAATAGGGTTAGTGTTAGGATTAGGGTCAGGGTTAGGTTTAGGGATAGGGTTAGGTTTAGGGTTAAGGTTAGGGTTAGGGTTAGGGTTAGGGTTATGGTTAGTGTTAGGATTAGGGTTAGGGTTAGGGTCAGGTTTAGGTTTAGGGTTAGGGTTAGGGTTAGGGTTAGATTTAGGGTCAGGTTTAGGTTTATTGTTAGATTTAGGGATTAGGGTTTAAGGTTTATGGTTTAGGATTGTTTAAGGTTTAGGGTGGATTAGGTTTAGGGTTTAGAGTTTAGTGTTATGGTTATGGTTAGTGTTAGGGTTAGGGTTAGGGTTAGGGTTAGGGTTAGGGATAGGGTAATGGTTAGGGTTAGGGTTAGGGTTAGGGTTAGGGTAAGGGTTAGGGGTTAGTGTTAGGGTTAGGGTTAGGGTTAGGTTAGGTTTAGGGTTAGGGTTAGGGTTAGGGTTAGGGGTTAGGGTTAGTGTTAGGGTTAGGGTTATTATTAGGGGGTTAGGTTTAAGTTTAGGATTAGTGTTAGGGTTAGAATTAGAAATAGGGTTAGTGTTAGGATTAGGGTCAGGGTTAGGTTTAGGGTTAGGGTTAGGGTTAGGGTTAGGGTTAGGGTCAGGGAGGGTTTAGGGTTAGGGTTAGGGTTAGGGTTAGATTTAGGGTTAGGTTTAGGTTTATTGTTAGATTTAGGATTTAGGGTCTAAGGTTTATGGTTTAGGATTGTTTAAGGTTTAGGGTGGATTAGGTTTAGGGTTTAGAGTTTAGTGTTATGGTTACGGTTAGGGTTAGGGTTAGGGTTAGGGTTAGGATTAGGGTTAAGGTTAGGGTTAGGATTAGGTTTAGGGTTAGGGTTAGGGTTAGGGTTAGGGTTAGGGTTAGGGTTAGGATTAGGGTTAGGGTTAGGGTTAGGGTAAGGGTTAGGGGTTAGGTTTAGGGTTATGGTTATTGTTAGGTTTAGGGTTTAGGGTTTAGTGTTTAGGGTTTAAGGTTTAGGGTTTTGGATTGTTTAAGATTTAGGGTGGTTTAGGTTAAGGGTTTAGGGTTTAGAGTTTAGGATTGTTTAAGGTTTAGGGTTGTTTAGGGTATAGTGTTTAAAGTTAAAAGTTTAGGGTTGTTTAGGGTTCAGTGTTTAGGGTTTAGGGTTGTTTAAGGTTTAGTGTTTAAGGTTTAGGTTTTAGGGTTGTTTTGGGTTTAGTGTTTAGTGTTGTTTAGGGTATAGTGTTAATGGTTTAGGGTTTAGGGTTATTTAGGGTTTAGTGTTTAAGGTTTAGGGTATAGGGTTGTTTAGGGTTTAGTGTTTAGGGTTGTTTATGGTTTAGAGATTAGGGTTGTTTAGGGTTGTTTAGAGGTTAGTGTTTAGGGTTATTCAGGGTTTATGATTTAGGGTTGTTCAGGGTTTAGGATTTATGGTTGTTCAGGGTTTAGGATTTAGGGATTAAGGTTAAGGGGTTAAGGTTAGGGTTAGGGTTAGGGTTAGGGTTAGCATTAGGGTTAGAGTTAGGGTTAGAGCTAAGGTTATGGGGTTATGTTAGGCTTAAGGTTAGGGTTAGGGTTATGGGGTTAAGGTTAGGGTTGGGGTTAGGGTTAGGTTTAGGTTTAGGGTTAGGGTTAAGGTTAGTGTTAGTGTTAGAATAATGGTTAGGGTTAGGGATAGGGTTAGGGTTAGGGTTAGGGTTAGGGTTAAGGTTAGGGTTAGGGTTAGGGTTAGGGTTAGGGTTAGGGGTTAGTGTTAGGGTTAGGGTTAGGGTTAGGGTTAGGGTTAGGTTTAGTGTTAGGGTTATTATTAGGGGGTTAGGTTTTAGTTTAGGATTAGTGTTAGGGTTAGAATTAGAAATAGGGTTAGTGTTAGGATTAGGGTCAGGGTTAGGTTTAGAAATATGGTTAGGGTTAGGGTTAAGGGTAGGGTTAAAGTTAGGGTTAGAATTAAAGTTTAGGGTTTAGTGTTAGGATTAGGGATAGTGTGAGGTTTAGGGTTAGGTTTAGGGTTAGGGTTAGGGTTAGTGTTTGGGTTATGATTAGTGTTAGGATTAGGATTAGGGTTAGGGTAAGGTTTATGTTTAGGGTTAGGGTTAGGGTTAGGGTTAGATTTAGGGTTAGGTTTAGGTTTATTGTTAGATTTAGGGTTTAGGGTTTAAGGTTTATGGTTTAGGATTGTTTAAGTTTAAGGGTGGATTAGGTTTAGGGTTTAGAGTTTAGTATTATGGTTACGGTTAGGGTTATGGTTAGGGTTTTAGTTAGGGTTAGGGTTAGGGTTAGGGTTAGGGTTAAGGTTAGGGTTAGTGTTAGGGTTAGGGTTATGGTTAGTGTTAGGATTTGGGTTAGGGTTAGGGTCAGGGTTAGGTTTAGGGTTAGGGATAGGGTTAGGGTTAGATTTAGGGTTAGGTTTAGGTTTATTGTTAGATTTAGGGTTTAGGGTTTAAGGTTTATGGTTTAGGATTGTTTAAGGTTTAGGGTGGATTAGGTTTAGGGTTTAGAGTTTAGTGTTATGGTTACGGTTAGGGTTAGAGTTAGGGATGGAGTTAGGGTTAGGGTTAGGGTTATGGTAAGGGTCAGGTTTAGGGTTAGGGTTAGGGTTAGGGTAAAAGTAAGGGGGTTAGTGTTAGGGTTTGTGTTAGGGTTAGGGTTAGGGTTAGGGGTAGGTTAGGGTTAGGGTTAGTGTTAGGGTTAGGGTTAGGGTTAGGGTTAGGGTTAGGTTAGGGTTAGGGTTAGGGTTAGGGTTAGGTTTAAGGGTTAGGGTTAGTGAAAGGGTTAGGGTTATTATTAGGGGGTTAGGTTTAAGTTTAGGATTAGTGTTAGGGTTAGAATTAGAAATAGGGTTAGTGTTAGGATTAGGGTCAGGGTTAGGGTTAGGGTTAGGGTCAGGGAGGTTTTAGGGTTAGGGTTAGGGTTAGGGTTAGAGTTAGGGTTAGGTTTAGGTTTATTGTTAGATTTAGGATTTAGGGTCTAAGGTTTATGGTTTAGGATTGTTTAAGGTTTAGGGTGGATTAGGTTTAGGGTTTAGAGTTTAGTGTTATGGTTACGGTTAGGGTTAGGATTAGGGTTAAGGTTAGGGTTAGGTTTAGGGTTAGGGTTAGGGTTAGGATTAGGATTAGGGTTAGGATTAGGGTTAGGGTTAGGGTTAGGGTAAGGGTTAGGGGTTAGGGTTAGGGTTATGGTTATTGTTAGGTTTAGGGTTTAGAGTTTAGTGTTTAGGGTTTAAGGTTTAGGGTTTAGGATTGTTTAAGATTTAGGGTGGTTTAGGTTAAGGGTTTAGGGTTTAGAGTTTAGGATTGTTTAAGGTTTAGGGTTTTTTAGGGTATAGTGTTTAGGGTTAAAAGTTTAGGGTTGTTTAGGGTTTAGTGTTTAGGGTTTAGGGTTGTTTAAGGTTTAGTGTTTAAGGTTTAGGTTTTAGGGTTGTTTTGGGTTTAGTGTTTAGTGTTGTTTAGGGTATAGTGTTAATGGTTTAGGGTTTAGGGTTATTTAGGGTTTAGTGTTTAAGGTTTAGGGTATAGGGTTGTTTAGGGTTTAGTGTTTAGGGTTGTTTATGGTTTAGTGATTAGGGTTGTTTAGGGTTGTTTAGAGGTTAGTGTTTAGGGTTATTCAGGGTTTATGATTTAGGGTTGTTCAGGGTTTAGGATTTATGGTTGTTCAGGGTTTAGGATTTAGGGATTAAGGTTAAGGGGTTAGGGTTAGGGTTAGGGTTAGGGTTAGGGTTAGGGATAGCATTAGGGTTAGAGTTAGGGTTAGAGTTAGGGTTATGGGGTTATGTTAGGCTTAAGTTTAGGGTTAGGGTTATGGGGTTAAGGTTAGGGTTGGGGTTAGGGTTAGGTTTAGGTTTAGGGTTAGGGTTAGGGTTATGGTTATTCTTAGATTTATGGTTTAAAATTTAGGGTTTATGGTTTAAGGTTTAGGGGTTAGGATTGTTTAAGTTTTAGGGTGGTTTAGGTTTAGGGTATAGAATTTAGCGTTTAAGATTTTTTAATGGTTAGGGTTGTTTAGGTTTTAGCGTTTAGAGTTGTTTAGGGTTTTTTAGGGTTGTTTATAATTTAGTGTTTAGGGTTGTTCAGGATTTATGATTTAGGATATTTTAAGGTTTAGGGTTTAAGGTTGTATAGTGTTTTAGGGTTTAGGGTATAATGTTTAGGGTTAAGGGTTTAGGGTTTTTTAGTGTATAGTGTTAATGGTTTTAGGGTTTAATCTTGTTTAGGGTTTAGTGTTTAGGGTTTAGGGTTTAGGGTTTTTTAGCGTTTAGTGTTTATAGTTTAGGGTTTAGGGTGCTTTTGGAATTAGTGTTTAGGGATTTTCGAGGCTTAAGGTTTAGGATTTAGGGTGTTAGGGTTAGTGTTAGGGTTAGGTTTAGGGTTAAGGTGAGGGTTAGGCTGAGGGTTAAGGTTAGGGTTAGGGTTAAGGTTAGTGTTAGTGTTAGGGTAAGGGTTAGGGTTAGGGATAGGGTTAGGGCTAGGGTTAGGGTTAAGGTTAGGGTTAGGGTTAGGGTTAGGGGTTAGGGTTAGGGTTAGTGTTAGGGGTTAGGGGTTAGTGTTAGGGTTAGGCTTAGGGTTAGGGTTAGGGTTAGGGTTAGGTTTAGTGTTAGGGTTATTATTAGGGGGTTAGGTTTTAGTTTAGGATTAGTGTTAGGGTTAGAATTAGAAATAGGGTTAGTGTTAGGATTAGGGTCAGGGTTAGGTTTAGGGATAGGGTTAGGGTTAAGGGTAGGGTTAGAGTTAGGGTTAGATTTAAAGTTTAGGGTTTAGTGTTAGGATTAGGGATAGTGTGAGTTTTAGGGTTAGGTTTAGGGTTAGGGTTAGGGTTAGTGTTTGGGTTATGATTAGTGTTAGGATTAGGGTTAGGGTTAGGGTCAGGTTTAGGTTTAGGGTTAGGGTTAGGGTTAGGGTTAGATTTAGGGTTAGGTTTAGGTTTATTGTTAGATTTAAGGTTTAGGGTTTAAGGTTTATGGTTTAGGATTGTTTAAGGTTTAGGGTGGATTAGGTTTAGGGTTTAGAGTTTAGTATTATGGTTACGGTTATGGTTAGGGTTAGGGTTAGAGTTAGGGTTAGGGTTAGGTTTAGGGTTAGGGTTAGGGTTAAGGTTAGGGTTAGTGTTAGAGTTAGGGTTATGGTTAGTGTTAGGATTAGGGTTAGGGTTAGGGTCAGGGTTAGGTTTAGGGTTAGGGATAGGGTTAGGGTTAGATTTAGGGTTAGGTTTAGGTTTATTGTTAGATTTAGGGTTTAGGGTTTAAGGTTTATGGTTTAGGATTGTTCAAGGTTTAGGGTGGATTAGGTTTAGGGTTTAGAGTTTAGTGTTATGGTTACGGTTAGTGTTAGGGTTAGGGATGGGATTAGGGTTAGGGTTAGGGTTAGGGTTAGGGTTAGGGTAATGGTTAGGGTTAGGGTTAGGGTTAGGGTAAGGGTTAGGGGTTAGTGTTAGGGTTAGGGTTAGGGTTAGGGTTAGGGTTAGGGTTAGGTTAGGGTTAGGGTTAGGGTTAGGGTTAGGGTTAGGTTAGGGTTAGGGTTAGGGTTATGGTAAAGGTTAGGGTTAGGGTTAGGGTTAGAGTAAAAGTTAGGGGGTTAGTGTTAGGGTTTGTGTTAGGGTTAGGGTTAGGGTTAGGGTTAGGTTAGGGTTAGGGTTAGGTTTAGGGTTAGGGTTAGGGTTTAGGGTTCGTTTTAGGGTTAGGGTTAGGGTTAGGGGGTTAGGGTTAAGTTTAGGATTAGTGTTAGGGTTAGAATTAGAAATAGGTTTAGTGTTAGGATTAGGGTCAGGGTTAGGTTTAGGGTTAGGGTTAGGGTTAGGGTTAGGGTTAGGGTCAGGGAGGGTTTAGGGTTAGGGTTAGATTTACGGTTAGGTTTAGGTTTAATGTTAGATTTAGGGTTTAGGGTCTACGGTTTATGGTTTAGGATTGTTTAAGGTTTAGGGTGGATTAGGTTTAGGGTTTAGAGTTTAGTGTTATGGTTACGGTTAGGGTTAGGGTTAGGGTTAGGGTTAGGGTTTGGATTAGGGTTAAGGTTAGGGTTAGGGTTAGGTTTAGGGTTAGGGTTAGGGTTAGGGTTATGTTAGGGTTAGGGATAGGGTTAGGTTTAGGGTTAGGGTTAGGGTTAGGGTTTGGGTAAGGGTTAGGGGTTAGGGTTAGGGTTAGGGTTAAGGTTAGGGTTAGGGTTAAGGTTAGGTTTAGGGTTAGGGTTAGGGTTAGGGTTAGGGTTAGGGTAAGTTTAGGGTTAGGGTTAGGGTTAGGGTTAGGGGTTAGGGTTAGTGTTAGGGTTAGGTTTATTATTAGGGGGTTAGGTTTAAGTTTAGGATTAGTGTTAGAGTTAGAATTAGAAATAGGGTTAGTGTTAGGATTAGGGTCAGGGTTAGGTTTAGGGTTAGGGTTAGGGTTAGGGTTAGGGTTAAAGTCAGGGAGGGTTTAGGGTTAGGGTTAGGGTTAGGGTTAGATTTAGGGTTAGGTTTAGGTTTATTGTTAGATTTAGGATTTAGGGTCTAAGGTTTATGGTTTAGGATTGTTTAAGGTTTAGGGTGGATTAGGTTTAGGGTTTAGAGTTTAGTGTTATGGTTACGGTTAGGGTTAGGGTTAGGGTAAGGGTTAGTATTAGGATTAAGGTTAGGGTTAGGATTAGGTTTAGGGTTAGGGTGAGGGTTAGGGTTAGGGTTAGGGTTAGGGTTAGGGTAAGGGTTAGGGGTTAGGGTTAGGGTTATGTTTATTGTTAGGTTTAGGGTTTAGGGTTTAGTGTTTAGGGTTTAAGGTTTAGGGTTTAGGATTGTTTAAGGTTTAGGGTGGTTTAGGTTAAGGGTTTAGGGTTTAGAGTTTAGGATTGTTTAAGGTTTAGGGTTGTTAAGGGTATAGAGTTTATGGTTAAAAGTTTAGGGTTGTTTAGGGTTTAGTGTTTAGGGTTTATGGTTGTTTAAGGTTTAGTGTTTAAGGTTTAGGTTTTAGGGTTGTTTTGGGTTTAGTGTTTAGTGTTGTTTAGGGTATAGTGTTAATGGTTTAGGGTTTAGGGTTATTTAGGGTTTAGTGTTTAAGGTTTAGGGTACAGGGTTGTTTAGGGGTTAGTGTTTAGGGTTGTTTATGGTTTAGTGATTAGGGTTGTTTAGGGTTGTTTAGAGGTTAGTGTTTAGGGTTATTCAGGATTTATGATTTAGGGTTGTTCAGGGTTTAGGATTTATGGTTTTCAGGGTTTAGGATTTAGGGATTAAGGTTAAGGGGTTAGGGTTATGGTTAGGGTTAGGGTTAGGGTTAGCATTAGGGTTAGAGTTAGGGTTAGAGTTAGGGTTAGAGTTAGGGTTATGGGGTTATGTTAGGCATAAGGTTAGGGTTAGGGTTATGGGGTTAAGGTTAGGGTTGGGGTTAGGGTTAGGTTTAGGTTTAGGGTTAGGGTTAGGGTTATGGTTATTCTTAGATTTATGGTTTAAAATTTAGGGTTTATGGTTTAAGGTTTAGGGTTTAGGATTGTTTAAGTTTTAGGGTGGTTTAGGTTTAGGGTATAGAATTTAGCGTTTAAGATTTTTTAATGGTTAGGGTTGTTTAGGTTTTAGCGTTTAGAGTTGTTTAAAGATTTTTAGGGTTGTTTATAATTTAGTGTTTAGGGCTGTTCAGGATTTATGATTTAGGATATTTTAAGGTTTAGGGTTTAAGGTTGTATAGTGTTTTAGGGTTTAGGGTATAATGTTTAGGGTTAAGGGTTTAGGGTTGTTTAGGGTATAGTGTTAATGGTTTTAGGGTTTAGGCTTGTTTAGGGTTTAGTGTTTAGGGTTTAGGGTTTAGGGTTTTTTAGCGTTTAGTGTTTATAGTTTAGGGTTTAGGGTGCTTTTGGAATTAGTGTTTAGGGTTTTTCGGGGCTTAAGGTTTAGGATTTAGGGTGTTAGGGTTAGTGTTAGGGTTAGGTTTAGGGTTCAGGTGAGGGTTAGGGTGAGGGTTAAGGTTAGGGTTAGGGTTAAGGTTAGTGTTAGTGTTAGGGTAAGGGTTAGGGTTAGGGATAGGGTTAGAGTTAGGGTTAGGGTTAAGGTTAGGGTTAGGGTTAGGGTTAGGGGTTAGGGTTAGGGTTAGTGTTAGGGGTTAGGGGTTAGTGTTAGGGTTAGGGTTAGGGTTATGGTTAGGGTTAGGTTTAGTGTTAGGGTTATTATTAGGGGGTTAGGTTTTAGTTTAGGATTAGTGTTAGGGTTAGAATTAGAAATAGGGTTAGTGTTAGGATTAGGGTCAGTGTTAGGTTTAGGGATAGGGTTAGGGTTAAGGGTAGGGTTAGGGTTAGGGTTAGATTTAAAGTTTAGGGTTTAGTGTTAGGATTAGGGATAGTGTGAGTTTTAGGGTTAGGTTTAGGGTTAGGGTTAGGGTTAGTGTTTGGGTTATGATTAGTGTTAGGATTAGGGTTAGGATTAGGGTCAGGTTTAGGTTTAGGATTAGGGTTAGGGTTAGGGTTAGATTTAGGGTTAGGTTTAGGTTTATTGTTAGATTTAAGGTTTAGGGTTTAAGGTTTTTGGTTTAGGATTGTTTAAGGTTTAGGGTGGATTAGGTTTAGTGTTTAGAGTTTAGTATTATGGTTACGGTTAGGGTTAGGGTTAGGGTTAGAGTTATGGTTAGGGTTAGGGTTAGGGTTAGGGTTAGGGTTAAGGTTAGGGTTAGTGTTAGGGTTAGGGTTATGGTTAGTGTTAGGATTAGGGTTAGGGTTAGGGTCAGGGTTAGGTTTAGGGTTAGGGATAGGGTTAGGGTTAGATTTAGGGTTAGGTTTAGGTTTATTGTTAGATTTAGGGTTTAGGGTTTAAGTTTTATGGTTTAGGATTGTTCAAGGTTTAGGGTGGATTAGGTTTAGGGTTTAGAGTTTAGTGTTATGGTTACGGTTAGGGTTAGGGTTAGGGATGGGGTTAGGGTTAGGGTTAGGGTTATGGTAAAGGTTAGGGTTAGGGTTAGGGTTAGGGTAAAAGTTAGGGGGTTAGTGTTAGGGTTTGGGTTAAGGTTAGGGTTAGGGTTAGGGTTAGGTTAGGTTAGGGTTAGGGTTAGGGTTAGGGTTTAGGGTTAGTTTTAGGGTTAGGGTTATTATTAGGGGGTTAGGGTTAAGTTTAGGATTAGTGTTAGGGTAAGAATTCAAAATAGTTTTAGTGTTAGGATTAGGGTCAGGGTTAGGTTTAGGGTTAGGGTTAGGGTTAGGGTTAGGGTTAGGGTCAGGGAGGGTTTAGGGTTAGGGTTAGATTTAGGGTTAGGTTTAGGTTTAATGTTAGATTTAGGGTTTAGGGTCTACGGTTTATGGTTTAGGATTGTTTAAGGTTTAGGGTGGATTAGGTTTAGGGTTTAGAGTTTAGTGTTATGGTTACGGTTAGGGTTAGGGTTAGGGTTAGGGTTAGGGTTAGGATTAGGGTTAAGGTTAGGGTTAGGGTTAGGTTTAGGGTTAGGGTTAGGGTTAGGGTTAGGGTTAGGGTTATGTTTAGGGTTAGGGTTAGGGTTAGGTTTAGGGTTAGGGTTAGGGTTAGGGTTTGGGTAAGGGTTAGGGGTTAGGGTTAGGGTTAGGGTTAAGGTTAGGGTTAGGGTTAAGTTTAGGGTTAGGGTTAGGGTTAGGGTTAGGGTTAGGGTTAGGGTAAGGTTAGGGTTAGGGTTAGGGTTAGGGTTAGGGGTTAGGGTTAGGGTTAGTGTTAGGGGTTAGGGGTTAGTGTTAGGGTTAGGGTTAGGGTTAGGGTTAGGTTTAGGTTTAGGGTTAGGGTTAGGGTTATGGTTATTCTTAGATTTATGGTTTAAAGTTTAGGGTTTATGGTTTAAGGTTTAGGGTTTAGGATTGTTTAAGTTTTAGGGTGGTTTAGGTTTAGGGTATAGGGTTTAGCGTTTAAGATTGTTTAATGTTTAGGGTTGTTTATGTTTTAGCGTTTAGAGTTGTTTAGGTTTTTTTAGGGTTGTTTATGATTTAGTGTTTAGGGTTGTTCAGGATTTATGATTTAGGATATTTTAAGGTTTAGGGTTTAAGGTTGTATAGTGTTTTAGGGTTTAGGCTATAATGTTTAGGGTTAAGAGTTTAGGGTTGTTTAGGGTATAGTGTTAATGATTTTAGGGTTTAGGCTTGTTTAGGGTTTAGTGTTTAGGGTTTAGGGTTTAGGGTTTTTTAGCATTTAGTGTTTAGAGTTTAGGGTTTAGGGTGCTTTTGGAATTAGTGTTTAGGGCTTTTCTGGGTTTAGGGTTTAGGATTTAGGGTGTTAGGGTTAGTGTTAGGGTTAGGTTTAGGGTTAGGGTGAGGGTTAGGGTGAGGGTTAAGGTTAGGGTTAGAGTTAAGGTTAGTGTTAGTGTTAGGGTAAGACTTAGGGTTAGGGATAGGGTTAGGGTTAGGGTTAGGGTTAGGGTTAGGGTTAGGGATAGGGTAGGTGTGAGGTTTAGGGTTAGGGTTAGGGTTAGGGTTAGTGTTAGGGTTAGGGTTAGGGTTAGGTTTAGTGTTAGGGTTATTATTAGGGGGTTAGGTTTAAGTTTAGGATTAGTGTTAGGGTTAGAATTAGAAATAGGGTTAGTGTTAGGATTAGGGTCAGGGTTAGGTTTAGGGATATGGTTAGGGTTAGGGTTAAGGGTAGGGTTAGGGTTAGGGTTAGATTTAAAGTTTAGGGTTTAGTGTTAGGATTAGGAATAGTGTGAGGTTTAGGGTTAGGGTTAGGTTTAGGGTTAGGGTTAGGGTTAGTGTTTGGGTTATGGTTAGTGTTAGGATTAGGGTTAGGGTTAGGGTCAGGGTTAGGTTTAGGGTTAGGGTTAGGGTTAGGGTTAGATTAAGGGTTAGGTTTAGGTTTATTTTTAGATTTAGGGTTTAGGGTTTAAAGTTTATGGTTTAGAATTGTTTAAGGTTTAGGGTGGATTAGGTTTAGGGTTTAGAGTTTAGTATTATGGTTACGGTTAGGATTAGAGTTAGGGTTAGGGTTAGGGTTAGGGTTAGGGTTAAGGTTAGTGTTAGGGTTAGGGTTACGGTTATGGTTAGTGTTAGGATTAGGGTTAGGGTTAGGGTCAGGGTTAGGTTTAGGGTTAGGGTTAGGGTTAGAATTAGATTTAGGGTCAGGTTTAGGTTTATTGTTAGATTTAGGGTTTAGGGTTTAAGGTTTATGGTTTAGGATTGTTTAAGGTTTAGGGTGGATTAGGTTTATGGTTTAGAGTTTAGTGTTATGGTTACGGTTAGTGTTAGGGTTAGGGTTAGGGTTAGGGTTAGGGTTAGGGTAATGCTTAGGGTTAGGGTTAGGGTTAGGGTAAGGGTTAGGGGTTAGTGTTAGGGTTAGGGTTAGGGTTAGGGTTAGGTTAGGGTTAGGGTTAGGGTTAGGGTTAGGGTTAGGGTTTAGGTTTAGTGTTAGGGTTAGGGTTATTATTAGGGCGTTAGGTTTAAGTTTAGGATTAGTGTTAGGGTTAGAATTAGAAACAGGGTTAGTGTTAGGATTAGGGTCAGGGTTAGGTTTAGGGTTAGGGTTAGGGTTAGGGTTAGGTTCAGGGAGGGTTTAGGGTTAGGGTTAGGGTTAGGGTTAGATTTAGGGTTAGGTTTAGGTTTATTGTTAGATTTAGGATTTAGGGTCTAAGGTTTATTGTTTAGGATTGTTTAAGGTTTAGGGTGGATTAGGTTTAGGGTTTAGAGTCTAGTGTTATGGTTACGGTTAGGGTTAGGGTTAGGGTTAGGTTTAGTATTAGGGTTAAGGTTAGGGTTAGGATTAGGTTTAGGGTTAGGGTTAGGGTTAGGGTTAGGGTTAAGGTTAGGGTTAGGGTTAGGATTAGGGTTAGGGTTAGGGTTAGGGTAAAGGTTAGGGGTTAGGGTTAGGGTTATGGTTATTGTTAGGTTTAGGGTTTAGGATTTAGTGTTTAGGGTTTAAGGTTTAGAGTTTAGGATTGTTTAAGATTTAGGTTGGTTTAGGTTAAGAGTTTAGGGTTCAGAGTTTAGGATTGTTTAAGGTTTAGGGTTGTTTAGGGTATAGTGTTTAGGGTTAAAAGTTTAGGGTTGTTTAGGGTTTAGGGTTGTTTAAGGTTTAGTGTTTAAGGTTTAGGTTTTAGGGTTGTTTTGGGTTTAGTGTTTAGTGTTGTTTAGGGTATAGTGTTAATGGTTTAGGGTTTAGGGTTATTTAGGGTTTAGTGTTTAAGGTTTAGGGTATAGGTTTGTTTAGGGTTTAGTGTTTAGGGTTGTTTATGGTTTAGTGATTAGGGTTGTTTAGGGTTGTTTAGAGGTTAGTGTTTAGGGTTATTTAGGGTTTATGATTTATGGTTGTTCAGGGTTTAGGATTTATGGTTGTTCAGGGTTTAGGATTTAGGGATTAAGGTTAAGGGGTTAGGGTTAGGGTTAGGGTTAGGGTTAGGGTTAGGGTTAAGGTTAGCATTAGGGTTAGGGTTAGGGTTATGGTTAGTGTTAGGATTAGGGTTAGGGTTAGGGTCAGGGTTAGGTTTAGGGTTAGGGTTAGGGTTAGGGTTAGGGTTAGGGTCAGGTTTAGGTTTATTGTTAGATTTAGGGTTTAGGGTTTAAGGTTTATGGTTTAGGATTGTTTAAGTTTTAGGGTGGATTAGGTTAAGGTTTAGAGTTTAGTGTTATGGTTACGGTTAGTGTTAGGGTTAGGGTTAGGGTTAGGTTTAGGGTTAGGGTAATGGTTAGGCTTAGGGTTAGGGTTAGGGTAAAGGTTAGGGGTTAGTGTTAGGGTTAGGGTTAAGTTTAGGGTTAGGGTTAGGTTAGGGTTAGGGTTAGGGTTAGGGTTAGGGATAGGGGTTAGGGTTAGTGTTAGGGTTAGGGTTATTATTATGGGTTAGGTTTAAGTTTAGGATTAGTGTTAGGGTTAGAATTAGAAATAGGGTTAGTGTTAGGATTAGGGTCAGGATTAGGTTTTGGGTTAGGGTTAGGGTTAGGGTTAGGGTTAGGGTCAGGGAGGATTTAGGGTTAGGGTTAGGGTTAGGGTTAGATTTAGGGTTAGGTTTAGGTTTATTGTTAGATTTAGGATTTAGGGTCTAAGGTTTATGGTTTAGGATTGTTTAAGCTATAGGGTGGATTAGGTTTAGGGTTTAGAGTTTAGTGTTATGGTTACGGTTAGGGTTAGGGTTAGGGTTAGGGTTAGGATTAGGGTTAAGGTTAGGGTTAGGATTAGGTTTAGGGTTAGGGTTAGGATTAGGGTTAGGGTTAGGGTTAGGCTTAGGGTTAGGGTTAGGATTAGGGTTAGGGTTAGGGTTAGGTAAGGGTTAGGGGTTAGGGTTAGGGTTATGGTTATTTTTAGGTTTAGTGTTTAGTGTTTAGTGTTTAGGGTTTAAGGTTTAGGGTTTAGGATTGTTTAAGATTTAGGGTGGTTTAGGTTAAGGGTTTAGGGTTTAGAGTTTAGGAATGTTTAAGGTTTAGGGTTGTTTAGGGTATAGTGTTTCGGATTAAAAGTTTAGGGTTGTTTAGGGTTTAGTGTTAAGGGTTTAGGGTTGTTTAAGGTTTAGTGTTTAAGGTTTAGGTTTTAGGGTTGTTTTGGGTTTAGTGTTTAGTGTTGTTTAGGGTATAGTGTTAATGGTTTAGGGTTTAGGGTTATTTAGGGTTTAGTGTTTAAGCTTTAGGGTATAGGGTTGTTTAGGGTTTAGTGTTTAGGGTTGTTTATGGTTTAGTGATTAGGGTTGTTTAGGGTTGTTTAGAGGTTAGTGTTTAGGGTTATTCAGGGTTTATGATTTAGGGTTGTTCAGGGTTTAGGATTTATGGTTGTTCAGGGTTTAGGATTTAGGGATTAAGGTTAAGGGGTTAGGGTTAGGGTTAGGGTTAGGGTTAGGGTTAGGGTTAGGGTTAGGGTTAGGGTAAGGGTTAGGGTTGGGTTAGGGTTAGGGTTAAGGTTAGGGTTAGGGTTAGGTTTAGGGTTAGGGTTAGGGTAAGGGTTAGGGTTAGGGTTAGTGTTAGGGTTAGGGTAAGGATTAGGGTTAGGGTTAGGGTTAGGGTAAGGGTTAGGGGTTAGGGTTAGGGTTATGGTTATTGTTAGGTTTAGGGTTTAGGGTTTAGTGTTTAGGGTTTAAGGTTTAGGGTTTAGGATTGTTTAAGATTTAGGGTGGTTTAGGTTAAGGGTTTAGGGTTTAGAGTTTAGGATTGTTTAAGGTTTAGGGTTGTTTAGGGTATAGTGTTTAGGGTTAAAAGTTTAGGGTTGTTTAGGGTTTAGTGTTTAGGGTTTAGGGTTGTTTAAGGTTTAGTGTTTAAGGTTTAGGTTTTAGGGTTGTTTTGGGTTTAGTGTTTAGTGTTGTTTAGGGTATAGTGTTAAAGGTTTAGGGTTTAGGGTTATTTAGGGTTTAGTGTTTAAGGTTTAGGGTATAGGGTTGTTTAGGGTTTAGTGTTTAGGGTTGTTTATGGTTTAGTGATTAGGGTTGTTTAGGGTTGTTTAGAGGTTAGTGTTTAGGGTTATTCAGGGTTTATGATTTAGGGTTGTTCAGGGTTTAGGATTTATGGTTGTTCAGGGTTTAGGATTTAGGGATTAAGGTTAAGGGGTTAGGGTTAGGGTTAGGGTTAGGGTTAGGGTTAGCATTAGGGTTAGAGTTAGGGTTAGAGTTAGGGTTATGGGGTTATGTTAGGCTTAAGGTTAGGGTTAGGGTTATGAGGTTAAGGTTAGGGTTGGGGTTAGGGTTAGGTTTAGGTTTAGGGTTAGGGTTAGGGTTATGGTTATTCTTAGATTTATGGTTTAAAATTTAGGGTTTATGGTTTAAGGTTTAGGGTTTAGGATTGTTTAAATTTTAGGGTGGTTTAGGTTTAGGGTATAGGGTTTAGCGTTTAAGATTGTTTAATGTTTAGGGTTGTTTAGGTTTTAGCCTTAAGAGTTGTTTAGGGTTTTTTAGGGTTGTTTATGATATAGTGTTTAGGCTTGTTCAGGATTTATGATTTAGGATATTTTAAGGTTTAGGGTTTAAGGTTGTATAGTGTTTTAGGGTTAAGGTTATAATATTTAGGGTTAAGGGTTTAGGGTTGTTTAGGGTATAGTGTTAATGGTTTTAGGGTTTAGGCTTGTTTAGGGTTTAGTGTTTAGGGTTTAGAGTTTAGGGTTTTTTAGCGTTTAGTGTTTATAGTTTAGGGTTTAGGGTGCTTTTGGAATTAGAGTTTAGGGTTTTTCGGGGTTTAGGATTTAGGATTTAGAGTGTTAGGGTTAGTGTTAGGGTTAGGTTTAGGGTTAAGGTGAGGGTTAGGGTGAGGGTTAAGGTTAGGGTTAGGGTTAAGGTTAGTGTTAGTGTTAGGGTAAGGGTTAGGGTTAGGGATAGGGTTAGGGTTAGGGTTAGGGTTAGGGTTAAGGTTAGGGTTAGGGTTAGGGTTAGGGTTAGGGGTTAGTGTTAGGGTTAGTGTTAGGGGTTAGGGGTTAGTTTTAGGGTTAGGGTTAGGGTTAGGGTTAGGTTTTGTGTTAGGGTTATTTTTAGGGGGTTAGGTTTTAGTTTAGGATTAGTGTTAGGGTTAGAATTAGAAATAGAGTTAGTGTTAGGATTAGGGTCAGGGTTAGTTTTAGGGATATGGTTAGGGTTAGGGTTAAGGGTAGAGTTAGGGTTAGGGTTAGATTTAAAGTTTAGGGTTTAGTGTTAGGATTAGGGATAGTGTGAGGTTTATGGTTAGGTTTAGGGTTAGGGTTAGGGTTAGTGTTTGGGTTATGATTAGTGTTATTATTAAGGTTAGGGTTAGGGTCCGGTTTAGGTTTAGGGTTAGGGTTAGGGTTAGGGTTAGATTTAGGGTTAGGTTTAGGTTTATTGTTAGATTTAGGGTTTAGGGTTTAAGGTTTAGGGTTTAGGATTATTTAAGGTTTAGGGTAGATTAGGTTTAGGGTTTAGAGTTTAGTATTATGGTACGGTTAGGGTTAAAGTTAGGGTTAGAGTTAGGGTTAGGGTTAGGGTTAGGGTTAGGGTTAAGGTTAGGGTTAATGTTAGGGTTAGGGTTAGGGTAAAAGTTAGGGGGTTAGTGATAGGGTTAGGGTTAGGGTTAGGGTTAGGGTTAGGGTTAGGTTAGGGTTACGGTTAGGGTTAGGGTAAGGGTTAGGTTTAGGGTTAGGGTTAGGATTAAGGTTAGGGTTAGGGTTAGGGTTAGGGTTATGGTTAGTGTTAGGATTAGGGTTAGTGTTAGGGTCAGGGTTAGGTTTAGGGTTAGGGTTAGGGTTAGGGTTAGATTTAGGGTCAGGTTTAGGTTTATTGTTAGATTTAGTGTTTAGGGTTTAAGATTTATGGTTTAGGATTGTTTAAGGTTTAGGGTGGATTAGGTTTAGGGTTTAGAGTTTAGTGTTATGGTTACGGTTAGTGTTAGGGTTAGGGTTAGGGTTAGGGTTAGGGTTAGGGTAATGGTTAGGGTTAGGGTTAGGGTTAGGGTTAGGGTAAGGGTTAGGGGTTAGTGTTAGGGTTAGGGTTAGGGTTAGGGTTAGGTTAGGGTTAGGGTTAGGGTTAGGGTTAGGGGTAAGGGTTAGTGTTAGGGTTAGGTTTATTATTAGGGGGTTAGGTTTAAGTTTAGGATTAGTGTTAGGGTTAAAATTAGAAATAGGGTTAGTGTTAGGATTAGGGTCAGGGTTAGGTTTAGGGTTAGGGTTAGGGTTAGGGTTAGGGTTAGGTTTAGGGTTAGGATTAGGGTTAGGGTTAGGGTTAGGGTAAGGGTTAGGGGTTAGGGTTAGGGTTATGGTTATTGTTAGGTTTAGGGTTTAGGGTTTAGTGTTTAGGGTTTAAGGTTTAGGGTTTAGGATTGTTTAAGATTTAGGGTGGTTTAGGTTAAGGGTTTAGGGTTTAGAGTTTAGGATTGTTTAAGGTTTAGGGTTGTTTAGGGTATAGTGTTTAGGTTAAAGGTTTAGGGTTGTTTAGGGTTTAGTGTTTAGGGTTTAGGGTTGTTTAAGGTTTAGTGTTTAAGGTTTAGGTTTTAGGGTTGTTTTGGGTTAATGTTTAGTGTTGTTTAGGGTATAGTGTTAATGGTTTAGGGTTTAGGGTTATTTAGGGTTTAGTGTTTAAGGTTTAGGGTATAGGGTTGTTTAGTGTTTAGTGTTTAGGGTTGTTTATGGTTTAGTGATTAGGGTTGTTTAGGGTTGTTTAGAGGTTAGTGTTTAGGGTTATTCAGGGTTTATGATTTAGGGTTGTTCAGGGTTTAGGATTTATGGTTGTTCAGGGTTTAGGATTTAGGGATTAAGGTTAAGGGGTTAGGGTTAGGGTTAGGGTTAGGGTTAGGGTTAGCATTAGGGTTAGAGTTAGGGTTAGAGTTAGGGTTATGGGGTTATGTTAGGCTTAAGGTTAGGGTTAGGGTTATGGGGTTAAGGTTAGGGTTTGGGTTAGGGTTAGGTTTAGGTTTAGGATTAGGGTTAGAGTTATGGTTATTCTTAGATTTATGGTTTAAAATTTAGGGTTTATGGTTTAAGGTTTAGGTTTAGGATTGTTTAAGTTTTAGGGTGGTTTAGGTTTAGGGTATAGGGTTTAGCGTTTAAGATTGTTTAATGTTTAGGGTTTTTTAGGGTTTAGCGTTTAGAGTTGTTTAGGGTTTTTTAGGGTTGTTTATGATTTAGTGTTTAGGGTTGTTCAGGATTTATGATTTAGGATATTTTAAGGTTTAGGGTTTAAGGTTGTATAGTTTTTTAGGGTTTAGGGTATAATATTTAGGGTTAAGGGTTTAGGGTTGTTTAGGGTATAGTGTTATTTGTTTTAGGGTTTAGGCTTGTTTAGGGTTTAGTGTTTAGGGTTTAGAGTTTAGGGTTTTTTAGCGTTTAGTGTTTATAGTTTAGGGTTTAGGGTGCTTTTGGTATTAGTGTTTAGAGTTTTTTGGGGTTTAGGGTTTAGGATTTAGGGTGTTAGGGTTAGTGTTAGGGTTAGGTTTAGTGTTAAGGTGAGGGTTAGGGTGAGGGTTAAGGTTAGGGTTAGGGTTAAGGTTAGTGTTAGTGTTAGGGTAAGGGTTAGGGTTAGGGATAGGGTTAGGGTTAGGGTTAGGGTTAGGGTTAAGGTTAGGGTTAGGGTTAGGGTTAGGGTTAGGGGTTAGTGTTAGGGTTAGTGTTAGGGGTTAGGGGTTAGTGTTAGGGTTAGGGTTAGGGTTAGGGTTAGGGTTAGGGTTAGGTTTTGTGTTAGGGTTATTATTAGGGGGTTAGGTTTTAGTTTAGGATTAGTCTTAGGGTTAGAATTAGAAATAGGGTTAGTGTTAGGATTAGGGTCAGGGTTAGGTTTAGGGATATGGTTAGGGTTAGGGTTAAGTGTAGAGTTAGGGTTAGGGTTAGATTTAAAGTTTAGGGTTTAGTGTTAGGATTAGGGATAGTGTGAGGTTTAGGGTTAGGTTTAGGGTTAGGGTTAGGGTTAGTGTTTGGGTTATGATTAGTGTTATTATTAGGGTTAGGGTTAGGGTCAGGTTTAGGTTTAGGGTTAGGGTTAGGGTTAGGGTTAGATTTAGGGTTAGGTTTAGGTTTATTTTTAAATTTAGGGTTTAGGGTTTAAGGTTTAAGGTTTAGGATTGTTTAAGGTTTAGGGTAGATTAGGATTAGGGTTTAGAGTTTAGTATTATGGTTACGGTTAGGGTTAGGGTTAGGGTTAGAGTTAGGGTTAGGGTTAGGGTTAGGGTTAGGGTTAGGTTAGGTTTAGGGTTATGGTTAGGGTAAGGATTAGGTTTAAAGTTAGGGTTAGGGTTAAGGTTAGGGTTAGGGTTACGGTTAGGGTTATGGTTAGTGTTATGAATAGGGTTAGTGTTAGGGTCAGATTTAGTTTTAGGGTTAGGGTTAGGGTTAGGGTTAGATTTAGGGTCAGGTTCAGGTTTATTGTTAGATTTAGTGTTTAGGGTTTAAGATTTATGGTTTAGGATTGTTTAAGGTTTAGGGTGGATTAGGTTTAGGGTTTAGAGTTTAGTGTTATGGTTACGGTTAATGTTAGGGTTAGGGTTAGGGTTAGGGTTAGGGTTAGGGTAATGGTTAGGGTTAGGGTTAAGGTTAGGGTTAGGGTAAGTGTTAGGGGTTAGTGTTAGGGTTAGGGTTAGGGTTAGGGTTAGGGTTAGGTTAGGGTTAGGGTTAGGGTTAGGGTTAGGGGTTAGGGTTAGTGTTAGGGTTAGGTTTATTATTAGGGGGTTAGGTTTAAGTTTAGGATTAGTGTTAGGGTTAGAATTAGAAATAGGGTTAGTGTTAGGATTAGGGTCAGGGTTAGGTTTAGGGTTAGGGTTAGGGTTAGGGTTAGGGTTAGGGTTAGGATTAGGGTTAGGGTTAGGGTTAGGGTTAGGGTTAGGGTTAGGGTTAGGGTTAGGATTAGGTTTAGGGTTAGGGTTTAGTGTTTAGGGTTTAAGGTTTAGGGTTTAGGATTGTTTAAGATTTAGGGTGGTTTAGGTTAAGGGTTTAGGGTTTAGAGTTTAGGATTGTTTAAGGTTTAGGGTTGTTTAGGGTATAGTGTTTAGGGTTAAAAGTTTAGGGTTGTTTAGGGTTTAGTGTTTAGGGTTTAGGGTTGTTTAAGGTTTAGTGTTTAAGGTTTAGGTTTTAGGGTTGTTTTGGGTTTAGTGTTTAGTGTTGTTTAGGGTATAGTGTTAATGGTTTAGGGTTTAGGGTTATTTAGTGTTTAGTGTTTAAGGTTTAGGGTATAGGGTTGTTAAGGGTTTAGTGTTTAGGGTTGTTTATGGTTTAGTGATTAGGGTTGTTTAGGGTTGTTTAGAGGTTAGTGTTTAGGGTTATTCAGGGTTTATGATTTAGGGTTGTTCAGGGTTTAGGATTTATGGTTGTTCAGGGTTTAGGATTTAGGGATTAAGGTTAAGGGGTTAGGGTTAGGGTTAGGGTTAGGGTTAGGGTTAGCATTAGGGTTAGAGTTAGGGTTAGAGATAGGGTTATGGGGTTATGTTAGGCTTAAGGTTAGGGTTAGGGTTATGGGGTTAAGGTTAGGGTTGGGGTTAGGGTTAGGTTTAGGTTTAGGTTTAGGGTTAGGGTTATGGTTATTTTTAGATTTATGGTTTAAAATTTAGGGTTTATGGTTTAAGGTTTAGGGTTTAGGATTGTTTAAGTTTTAGGGTGGTTTAGGTTTAGGGTATAGAATTTAGCGTTTAAGATTGTTTAATGGTTAGGGTTGTTTAGGTTTTAGCGTTTAGAGTTGTTTAGGGTTTTTTAGGGTTGTTTATAATTTAGTGTTTAGGGTTGTTCAGGATTTATGATTTAGGATATTTTAAGGTTTAGGGTTTAAGGTTGTATAGTGTTTTAGGGTTTAGGGTATAATG
>NW_027667849.1:145000-157500 GCF_963924665.1 Micromys minutus | reverse complement strand
GGTTTGTGTTAGGGTTAGGGTTAGGGTTAGGGTTAGGTTAGGGTTAGGGTTAGGGTTAGGGTTAGGGATAGGGTTAGGTTAGGGTTAGGTTTAGGGTTAGGGTTAGGGTTAGGGGTTAGGGTTAGTGAAAGGGTTAGGGTTATTATTAGGGGGTTAGGTTTAAGTTTAGGATTAGTGTTAGGCTTAGAATTAGAAATAGGGTTAGTGTTAGGATTAGGGTCAGGGTTAGGTTTAGGGTTAGGGTTAGGGTTAGGGTCAGGGAGGGTTTAGGGTTAGGGTTAGGGTTAGTGTTAGATTTAGGGTTAGGTTTATGTTTATTGTTAGATTTAGGATTTAGGGTCTAAGGTTTATGGTTTAGGATTGTTTAACGTTTAGGGTGGATTAGGTTTAGGGTTTAGAGTTTAGTGTTATGGTTACGGTTAGGGTTAGGGTTAGGGTTAGAATTAGGGTTAATGTTAGGGTTAGGATTAGGTTTAGGGTTAGGGTTAGGGTTAGGGTTAGGGTTAGGGTTAGGATTAGGTTTAGGTTTAGGGTTACGGTTAGGGTTAGGGTTAGGGTTAGGATTAGTGTTAAGGTTAGGGTTAGGTTTAGGTTTAGGGTTAGGGTTAGGGTTAGGGTTAGGGTTAGGATTAGGGTTAGGGTTAGGGTTAGGGTAAGGGTTAGGGGTTAGGGTTAGGGTTATGGTTATTGTTAGGTTTATGGTTTAGGGTTTAGTGTTTAGGGTTTAAGGTTTAGGGTTTAGGATTGATTAAGATTTAGGTTGGTTTATGTTAAGGGTTTAGGGTTTAGAGTTTAGGATTGTTTAAGGTTTAGGGTTGTTTAGGGTATAGTGTTTAGGGTTAAAATTTTAGGGTTGTTTAGGGTTTAGTGTTTAGGGTTTAGGTTTGTTTAAGGTTTAGTGTTTAAGGTTTAGGTTTTAGGGTTGTTTTGGATTTAGTGTTTAGTGTTGTTTAGGGTATAGTGTTAATGGTTTAGGGTTTAGGGTTATTTAGGGTTTAGTGTTTAAGGTTTAAGGTATAGGGTTGTTTAGGGTTTAGTGTTTAGGGTTGTTTATGGTTTAGTGATTAGGGTTGTTTAGGGTTTTTTAGAGGTTAGTGTTTAGGGTTATTCAGGGTTTATGATTTAGGGTTGTTCAGGGTTTAGGATTTATGGTTGTTCAGGGTTTAGGATTTAGGGATTAAGGTTAAGGGGTTAGGGTTAGGGTTAGGGTTAGGGTTAGCATTAGGGTTAGAGTTAGGGTTAGAGTTAGGGTTATGGGGTTATGTTAGGCTTAAGGTTAGGTTTAGGGTTATGGGGTTAAGGTTAGGGTTGGGGTTAGGGTTAGTTTTAGGTTTAGGGTTATGGTTAGGGTTATGGTTATTCTTAGATTTATGGTTTAAAATTTAGGGTTTATGGTTTAAGGTTTAGGGTTTAGGATTGTTTAAGTTTTAGGGTGGTTTAGGTTTAGGGTTCAAAATTTAGCGTTTAAGATTGTTTAATGGTTAGGGTTGTATAGGTTTTAGCGTTTAGAGTTGTTTAGGGTTTTTTAGGGTTGTTTATAATTTAGTGTTTAGGGTTGTTCATTATTTATGATTTAGGATATTTTAAGGTTTAGGGTTTAAGGTTGTATAGTGTTTTAGGGTTTAGGGTATAATGTTTAGGGTTAAGGGTTTAGGGTTGTTTAGGTTATAGTGTTAATGGTTTTAGGGTTTAGGCTTGTTTAGGGTTTAGTGTTTAGGGTTTAGGGTTTAGGGTTTTTTAGGGTTTAGTGTTTATAGTTTAGGGTTTAGGGTGCTTTTGGAATTAGTGTTTAGGGTTTTTCGGGGTTTAGGGTTTAGGATTTAGGGTGTTAGGGTTAGTGTTAGGGTTAGGTTTAGGGTTAAGGTGAGGGTTAGGGTGAGGGTTAAGGTTAGGGTTAGGGTTAAGGTTAGTGTTAGTGTTAGGGTAAGGGTTAGGGTTAGGGATAGGGTTAGGGTTAGGGTTAGAGTTAGGGTTAAGGTTAGGGTTAGGGTTAGGGTTAGGGTTAGGGGTTTGGGTTAGGGTTAGTGTTAGGTGTTAGGGGTTAGTGTTAGGGTTAGGATTACGGTTAGGGTTAGGGTTAGGTTTAGTGTTAGGGTTATTATTAGGGGGTTAGGTTTTAGTTTAGGATTAGTGTTAGGGTTAGAATTAGAAATAGGGTTAGTGTTAGGATTAGGGTCAGGATAAGGTTTAGAAATATGGTTAGGGTTAGGGTTAAGGGTAGGGTTAGGGTTAGGGTTAGAATTAAGGTTTAGGGTTTAGTGTTAAGATTAGGGATAGGGTGAGGTTTAGGGTTAGGTTTAGGGTTAGGCTTAGGGTTACTGTTTGGGTTATGATTAGTGTTAGGATTAGGATTAGGGTTAGGGTCAGGTTTATGTTTAGGGTTAGGGTTAGGGTTATGGTTAGATTTAGGGTTAGGTTTAGGTTTATTGTTAGATTTAGGGTTTAGGGTTTAAGGTTTATGGTTTAGGATTGTTTAAGTTTAAGGGTGGATTAGGTTTAGGGTTTAGAGTTTAGTATTATGGTTACGGTTAGGGTTAGGGTTAGGGATGGGGTTAGGGTTAGGGTTAGGGTTATGGTAAGGGTTAGGTTTAGGTTTAGGGTTAGGGTTAGGGTAAAAGTTAGGGGGTTAGTGTTAGGGTTTGTGTTAGGGTTAGAGTTAGGGTTAGGGTTAGGTTAGGGTTAGGGTTAGGGTTAGGGTTAGGGTTAGGGTTAGGGTTAGGTTAGGGTTAGGGTTAGGGTTAGGGTTAGGGTTAGGGTTAGGGGTTAGGGTTAGTGAAAGGGTTAGGGTTATTATTAGGGGGTTAGGTTTAAGTTTAGGATTAGTGTTAATGTTAGAATTAGAAATAGGGTTAGTGTTAGGATTAGGGTCAGGGTTAGGTTTAGGGTTACGGTTAGGGTTAGGGTTAGGGTCAGGGAGGGTTTAGGGTTAGGGTTAGGGTTAGGGTTAGATTTAGGTTTAGGTTTAGGTTTATTGTTAGATTTAGGATTTAGGGTCTAAGGTTTATGGTTTAGGATTGTTTAAGGTTTAGGGTGGATTAGGTTTAGGGTTTAGAGTTTAGTGTTATGGTTACGGTTAGGGTTAGGGTTAGGGTTAGGATTAGGGTTAAGGTTAGGGTTAGGATTAGGTTTAGGGTTAGGGTTAGGGTTAGGGTTAGGGTTAGGGATAGGGTTAGGATTAGGGTTAGGGTTAGGGTTAGGGTAAGGGTTAGGGGTTAGGGTTACGGTTATGGTTATTGTTAGGTTTAGGGTTTAGGGTTTAGTGTTTAGGGTTTAAGGTTTAGGGTTTAGGATTGTTTAAGATTTAGGGTGGTTTAGGTTAAGGGATTAGGGTTTAGAGTTTAGGATTGTTTAAGGTTTAGTGTTGTTTAGGGTATAGTGTTTAGGGTTAAAAGTTTAGGGTTGTTTAGGGTTTAGTGTTTAGGGTTTAGGGTTGTTTAAGGTTTAGTGTTTAAGGTTTAGGTTTTAGGGTTGTTTTGGGTTTAGTGTTTAGTGTTGTTTAGGGTATAGTGCTAATGGTTTAGGGTTTAGGATTATTTAGGGTTTAGTGTTTAAGGTTTAGGGTATAGGGTTGTTTAGGCTTTAGTGTTTAGGGTTGTTTATGGTTTAGTGATTAGGGTTATTTAGGGTAGTTTAGAGGTTAGTGTTTAGGGTTATTCAGGGTTTATGATTTAGGGTTGTTCAGGGTTTAGGATTTATGGTTGTTCAGGGTTTAGGATTTAGGGATTAAGCTTAAGGGGTTAGGGTTAGGGTTAGGGTTAGGGTTAGGGTTAGGGTTAAGGTTAGGGTTAGGGTTAGGGTTAGGGTTATGGTAAGGGTTAGGTTTAGGGTTAGGGTTAGGGTTAGGGTAAAAATTAGGGGGTTAGTGTTAGGGTTTGTGTTAGGGTTAGGGTTAGGGTTAGGGTTAGGTTAGGGTTAGGGTTAGGGTTAGGGTTAGGGTTAGGGTTAGGGTTAGGTTAGGGTTAGGGTTAGGGTTAGGGTTAGGGTTAGGGTTAGGGGTTAGGGTTAGTGAAAGGGTTAGGGTTATTATTAGGGGGTTAGGTTTAAGTTTAGGATTAGTGTTAGGGTTAGAATTAGAAATAGGGTTAGTGTTAGGATTAGGGTCAGGGTTAGGTTTAGGGTTAGGGTTAGTGTTAGGGTTAGGGTCAGGGAGGGTTTAGGGTTAGGGTTAGGGTTAGATTTAGGTTTAGGTTTAGGTTTATTGTTAGATTTAGGATTTAGGGTCTAAGGTTTATGGTTTAGGATTGTTTAAGGTTTAGGGTAGATTAGGTTTAGGGTTTAGAGTTTAGTGTTATGGTTACGGTTAGGGTTAGGATTAGGGTTAAGGTTAGGGTTAGGTTTAGGTTTAGGGTTAGTGTTAGGGTTAGGGTTACGGTTAGGGTTAGGGTTAGGATTAGGGTTAGGGTTAGGGTTAGGGTAAGGGTTAGGGGTTAGGGTTAGGGTTACGGTTATTGTTAGGTTTAGGGTTTAGGGTTTAGTGTTTAGGGTTTAAGGTTTAGGGTTTAGGATTGTTTAAGATTTAGGGTGGTTTAGGTTAAGGGATTAGGGTTTAGAGTTTAGGATTGTTTAAGGTTTAGGGTTGTTTAGGGTATAGTGTTTAGGGTTAAAAGTTTAGGGTTGTTTAGGGTTTAGTGTTTAGGGTTTAGGTTTGTTTAAGGTATAGTGTTTAAGGTTTAGGTTTTAGGGTTGTTTTGGATTTCGTGTTTAGTGTTGTTTAGGGTATAGTGTTAATGGTTTAGGGTTTAGGGTTATTTAGGGTTTAGTGTTTAAGGTTTAAGGTATAGGGTTGTTTAGGGTTTAGTGTTTAGGGTTGTTTATGGTTTAGTGATTAGGGTTGTTTAGGGTTTTTTAGAGGTTAGTGTTTAGGGTTATTCAGGGTTTATGATTTAGGGTTGTTCAGGGTTTAGGATTTATGGTTGTTCAGGGTTTAGGATTTAGGGATTAAGGTTAAGGGGTTAGGGTTAGGGTTAGGGTTAGGGTTAGCATTAGGGTTAGAGTTAGGGTTAGAGTTAGGGTTATGGGGTTATGTTAGGCTTAAGGTTAGGGTTAGGGTTATGGGGTTAAGGTTAGGGTTGGGGTTAGGGTTAGGTTTAGGTTTAGGGTTAGGGTTAGGGTTATGGTTATTCTTAGATTTATGGTTTAAAATTTAGGGTTTATGGTTTAAGGTTTAGGGTTTAGGATTGTTTAAGTTTTAGGGTGGTTTAGGTTTAGGGTTCAAAATTTAGCGTTTAAGATTGTTTAATGGTTAGGGTTGTTTAGGTTTTAGCGTTTAGAGTTGTTTAGGTTTTTTTAGGGTTGTTTATGATTTAGTGTTTAGGGTTGTTCAGGATTTATGGTTTAGGATATTTTAAGGTTTAGGGTTTAAGGTTGTATAGTGTTTTAGGGTTTAGGGTATAATGTTTAGGGTTAAGGGTTTAGGGTTGTTTAGGTTATAGTGTTAATGGTTTTAGGGTTTAGGCTTGTTTAGGGTTTAGTGTTTAGGGTTTAGGGTTTAGGGTTTTTTAGCGTTTAGTGTTTATAGTTTAGGGTTTAGGGTGCTTTTGGAATTAGTGTTTAGGGTTTTTCGGGGTTTAGGGTTTAGGATTTAGGGTGTTAGGGTTAGTGTTAGGGTTAGGTTTAGGGTTAAGGTGAGGGTTAGGGTGAGGGTTAAGGTTAGGGTTAGGGTTAAGGTTAGTGTTAGTGTTAGGGTAAGGGTTAGGGTTAGGGATAGGGTTAGGGTTAGGGTTAGAGTTAGGGTTAAGGTTAGGGTTAGGTTTAGGGTTAGGGTTAGGGGTTTGGGTTAGGGTTAGTGTTAGGTGTTAGGGGTTAGTGTTAGGGTTAGGATTACGGTTAGGGTTAGGGTTAGGTTTAGTGTTAGGGTTATTATTAGGGGGTTAGGTTTTAGTTTAGGATTAGTGTTAGGGTTAGAATTAGAAATAGGGTTAGTGTTAGGATTAGGGTCAGGATAAGGTTTAGAAATATGGTTAGGGTTAGGGTTAAGGGTAGGGTTAGGGTTAGGGTTAGAATTAAGGTTTAGGGTTTAGTGTTAAGATTAGGGATAGGGTGAGGTTTAGGGTTAGGTTTAGGGTTAGGCTTAGGGTTACTGTTTGGGTTATGATTAGTGTTAGGATTAGGATTAGGGTTAGGGTCAGGTTTATGTTTAGGGTTAGGGTTAGGGTTAGGGTTAGATTTAGGGTTAGGTTTAGGTTTATTGTTAGATTTAGGGTTTAGGGTTTAAGGTTTATGGTTTAGGATTGTTTAAGTTTAAGGGTGGATTAGGTTTAGGGTTTAGAGTTTAGTATTATGGTTACGGTTAGGGTTAGGGTTAGGGATGGGGTTAGGGTTAGGGTTAGGGTTATGGTAAGGGTTAGGTTTAGGGTTAGGGTTAGGGTTAGGGTAAAAGTTAGGGGGTTAGTGTTAGGGTTTGTGTTAGGGTTAGAGTTAGGGTTAGGGTTAGGTTAGGGTTAGGGTTAGGGTTAGGGTTAGGGTTAGGGTTAGGGTTAGGGTTAGGTTAGGGTTAGGGTTAGGGTTAGGGGTTAGGGTTAGTGAAAGGGTTAGGGTTATTATTAGGGGGTTAGGTTTAAGTTTAGGATTAGTGTTAATGTTACAATTAGAAATAGGGTTAGTGTTAGGATTAGGGTCAGGGTTAGGTTTAGGGTTAGGGTTAGGGTTAGGGTTAGGGTCAGGGAGGGTTTAGGGTTAGGGTTAGGGTTAGGGTTAGATTTAGGTTTAGGTTTAGGTTTATTGTTAGATTTAGGATTTAGGGTCTAAGGTTTATGGTTTAGGATTGTTTAAGGTTTAGGGTGGATTAGGTTTAGGGTTTAGAGTTTAGTGTTATGGTTACGGTTAGGGTTAGGGTTAGGGTTAGGATTAGGGTTAAGGTTAGGGTTAGGATTAGGTTTAGGGTTAGGGTTAGGGTTAGGGTTAGGGTTAGGGTTAGGATTAGGGTTAGGGTTAGGGTTAGGGTAAGGGTTAGGGGTTAGGGTTACGGTTATGGTTATTGTTAGGTTTAGGGTTTAGGGTTTAGTGTTTAGGGTTTAAGGTTTAGGGTTTAGGATTGTTTAAGATTTAGGGTGGTTTAGGTTAAGGGATTAGGGTTTAGAGTTTAGGATTGTTTAAGGTTTAGTGTTGTTTAGGGTATAGTGTTTAGGGTTAAAAGTTTAGGGTTGTTTAGGGTTTAGTGTTTAGGGTTTAGGGTTGTTTAAGGTTTAGTGTTTAAGGTTAAGGTTTTAGGGTTGTTTTGGGTTTAGTGTTTAGTGTTGTTTAGGGTATAGTGCTAATGGTTTAGGGTTTAGGATTATTTAGGGTTTAGTGTTTAAGGTTTAGGGTATAGGGTTGTTTAGGGTTTAGTGTTTAGGGTTGTTTATGGTTTAGTGATTAGGGTTATTTAGGGTAGTTTAGAGGTTAGTGTTTAGGGTTATTCAGGGTTTATGATTTAGGGTTGTTCAGGGTTTAGGATTTATGGTTGTTCAGGGTTTAAGATTTAGGGATTAAGCTTATGGGGTTAGGGTTAGGGTTAGGGTTAGGGTTAGGGTTAGGGTTAGGGTTAAGGTTAGGGTTAGGGTTAGGGTTAGGGTTATGGTAAGGGTTAGGTTTAGGGTTAGGGTTAGGGTTAGGGTAAAAGTTAGGGGGTTAGTGTTAGGGTTTGTGTTAGGGTTAGGGTTAGGGTTAGGGTTAGGTTCGGGTTAGGGTTAGGGTTAGGGTTAGGGTTAGGGTTAGGTTAGGGTTAGGGTTAGGGTTAGGGTTAGGGTTAGGGGTTAGGGTTAGTGAAAGGGTTAGGGTTATTATTAGGGGGTTAGGTTTAAGTTTAGGATTAGTGTTAGGGTTAGAATTAGAAATAGGGTTAGTGTTAGGATTAGGGTCAGGGTTAGGTTTAGGGTTAGGGTTAGTGTTAGGGTTAGGGTCAGGGAGGGTTTAGGGTTAGGGTTAGGGTTAGGGTTAGATTTAGGTTTAGGTTTAGGTTTATTGTTAGATTTAGGATTTAGGGTCTAAGGTTTATGGTTTAGGATTGTTTAAGGTTTAGGATGGATTAGGTTTTGGGTTTAGAGTTTAGTGTTATGGTTACGGTTAGCGTTAGGGTTAGGGTTAGGATTAGGGTTAAGGTTAGGGTTAGGATTAGGTTTAGGGTTAGTGTTAGGGTTAGGGTTACGGTTAGGGTTAGGGTTAGGATTAGGGTTAGGGTTAGGGTTAGGGTAAGGGTTAGGGGTTAGAGTTAGGGTTATGGTTATTGTTAGGTTTAGGGTTTAGGGTTTAGTGTTTAGGGTTTAAGGTTTAGGGTTTAGGATTGTTTAAGATTTAGGGTGGTTTTGGTTAAGGGATTAGGGTTTAGAGTTTAGGATTGTTTAAGGTTTAGTGTTGTTTAGGGTATAGTGTTTAGGGTTAAATTTTAGGGTTGTTTAGGGTTTAGTGTTAGGGTTTAGGGTTGTTTAAGGTTTAGTGTTTAAGGTTTAGGTTTTAGGGTGGTTTTGGGTTTAGTGTTTAGTGTTGTTTAGGGTATAGTGCTAATGGTTTAGGGTTTAGGATTATTTAGGGTTTAGTGTTTAAGGTTTAGGGTATAGGGTTGTTTAGGGTTTAGTGTTTAGGGTTGTTTATGGTTTAGTGATTAGGGTTATTTAGGGTAGTTTAGAGGTTAGTGTTTAGGGTTATTCAGGGTTTATGATTTAGGGTTGTTCAGGGTTTAGTATTTATGGTTGTTCAGGGTTTAGGATTTAGGGATTAAGGTTAAGGGGTTAGGGTTAGGGTTAGGGTTAGGGTTAGGGTTAGGGTTAATGTTAGGGTTAGGGTTAGTGTTAGGTTTATGGTTAGTGTTAGGATTAGGGTTAGTGTTAGGGTCAGGGTTAGGTTTAGGGTTAGGGTTAGGGTTAGGGTTAGATTTAGGGTCAGGTTTAGGTTTATTGTTAGATTTAGGGTTTAGGGTTTAAGGTTTATGGTTTAGGATTGTTTAAGGTTTAGGGTGGATTAGGTTTAGGGTTTAGAGTTTTGTGTTATGGTTACGGTTAGTGTTAGGGTTAGGGTTAGGGTTAGGGTTAGGGTTAGGGTTAGTGTTAGGGTTAGGGTAATGGTTAGGTTGAGGGTTAGGGTTAGGGTTAGGGTAAGGGTTAGGGGTTAGTGTTAGGGTTAGGATTAGGGTTAGGGTTAGTGTTAAGTTAGGGTTAGGGTTAGGATTAGGGTTAGGGGTTAGGGTTAGTGTTAGGGTTAGGGTTATTATTAGGGGGTTAGGTTAAAGTTTAGGATTAGTGTTAGGGTTAGAATTAGAAATAGGGTTAGTGTTAGGATTAGGGTCAGGGTTAGGTTTAGGGTTAGGGTTAGGGTTAGGGTTAGGGGTTAGGGTTAGGGTTAGTGTTAGGGGTTAGGGGTTAGTGTTAGGGTTAGGGTTAGGGTTAGGGTTAGGGTTTGGTTTAGTGTTAGGGTTATTATTAGGGGGTTAGGTTTTAGTTCAGGATTAGTGTTAGGGTTAGAATTAGAAATAGGGTTAGTGTTAGGATTAGAGTCAGGGTTAGGTTTAGGAATATGGTTAGGGTTAGTGTTAAGGGTAGAGTTAGGGTTAGGGTTAGATTTAAAGTTTAGGGTTTAGTGTTAGGATTAGGGATAGTGTGAGGTTTAGGGTTAGGTTTAGGGTTAGGGTTAGGGTTAGTGTTTGGGTTATGATTAGTGTTATTATTAGGGTTAGGGTTAGGGTCAGGTTTAGTTTTAGGGTTAGGGTTAGGGTTAGGGTCAGATTTAGGGTTAGGTTTAGGTTTATTGTTAGATTTAGGGTTTAGGGTTTAAGGTTTAAGGTTTAGGATTGTTTAAGGTTTAGGGTAGATTAGGTTTAGGGTTTAGAGTTTAGTATTATGGTTACGGTTAGTGTTAGGGTTAGGGTTAGAGTTAGGGTTAGGGTTAGGGTTAGGGTTAGGGTTAGGGTTAAGGTTAGGGTTAATGTTAGGGTTAGAGGTATGGTTAGTGTTAGGATTAGGGTTAGGTTTAGGGTCAGGGTTAGGTTTAGGGTTAGGGATAGGGTTAGGGTTAGATTTAGGGTTAGGTTTAGGTTTATTGTTAGATTTAGGGTTTAGGGTTTAAGGTTTATGGTTTAGGATTGTTTAAGGTTTAGGGTGGAATAGGTTTAGGGTTTAGAGTTTAGTGTTATGGTTACGGTTAGGGTTAGGGTTAGGGATGGTGTTAGGGTTAGGGTTAGGGTTATGGTAAGGGTTAGGGTTAGGGTTAGGGTTAGGGTTATGGTAAAAGTTAGGGGGTTAGTGTTAGGGTTTGGGTTAGGGTTAGGGTTAGGGTTAGGTTAGGGTTAGGGTTAGGGTTAGGGTTAGGGTTAGGGGTTAGGGTTAGTGTTAGGGTTAGGGTTATTATTAGGGGGTTAGGTTTAAGTTTAGGATTAGTGTTAGGGTAAGAATTAGAAATAGGGTTAGTATTAGGATTAGGGTCAGGGTTAGGTTTAGGGTTAGGGTTAGGGTTAGGGTTAGGGTTAAAGTCAGGGAGGGTTTAGGGTTAGGGTTAGGGTTAGGGTTAGATTTAGGGTTAGGTTTAGGTTTATTGTTAGATTTAGGATTTAGGGTCTAAGGTTTATGGTTTAGGATTTTTTAAGGTTTAGGGTGGATTAGCTTTAGGCTTTAGAGTTTAGTGTTATGGTTACAGTTCGGTTTAGGGTTAGGGTTAGGGTTAAGATTAGGGTTAAGGTTAGGGTTAGGATTAGGTTTAGGGTTAGGGTTAGGGTTAGGGTTAGGGTTAGGGTTAGGGTTAGGGTTAGGATTAGGGTTAGGGTTAGGGTTAGAGTAAGGGTTAGGGGTTAGGGTTAGGGTTATGGTTATTGTTAGGTTTAGGCTTTAAGGTTTAGTGTTTAGGGTTTAAGGTTTAGGGTTTAGGATTGTTTAAGATTTAGGGTGGTTTAGGTTAAGGGTTTAGCGTTTAGAGTTTAGGATTGTTTAAGGTTTAGGGTTGTTTAGGGTATAGAGTTTAGGGTTAAAAGTTTAGGGTTTTTTAGGGTTTAGTGTTTAGGGTTTAGGGTTGTTTAAGGTTTAGTGTTTAAGGTTTAGGTTTTAGGGTTGTTTGGGGTTGAGTGTTTAGTGTTCTTTAGGGTATAGTGTTAATGGTTTAGGGTTTAGGGTTATTTAGGGTTTAGTGTTTAAGGTTTAGTGTATAGGGTTGTTTAGGGTTTAGTGTTTAGGGTTGTTTATGGTTTAGTGATTAGGGTTGTTTAGGGTTGTTTAGAGGTTAGTGTTTAGGGTTATTCAGGGTTTATGATTTAGGGTTGTTCAGGGTTTAGGATTTATGGTTGTTCAGGGTTTAGAATTTAGGGATTAAGGTTAAGGGGTTAGGGTTAGGGTTAGGGTTAGGGTTAGGGTTAGCATTAGGGTTAGAGTTAGGGTTAGAGTTAGGGTTAGAGTTAGGGTTATGGGGTTATGTTAGGCTTAAGGTTAGGGTTAGGGTTATGGGGTTAAGGTTAGGGTTGGGGTTAGGGTTAGGTTTAGGTTTAGGGTTAGGGTTAGGGTTATGGTTATTCTTAGATTTATGGTTTAAAATTTAGGGCTTATGGTTTAAGGTTTAGGGTTTAGGATTGTTTAAGTTTTAGGGTGGTTTAGGTTTAGGGTATAGAATTTAGCGTTTAAGATTGTTTAATGGTTAGGGTTGTTTAGGTTTTAGCGTTTAGAGTTGTTTAGGGTTTTTTAGGGTTGTTTATTATTTAGTGTTTAGGGTTGTTCAGGATTTATGATTTAGGATATTTTAAGGTTTAGGGTTTAAGGTTGTATAGTGTTTTAGGGTTAAGGGTATAATGTTTAGGGTTAAGGGTTTAGGGTTGTTTAGGGTATAGTGTTAATGGTTTTAGGGTTTAGGCTTGTTTAGGGTTTAGTGTTTAGGGTTTAGGGTTTTTTAGCGTTTAGTGTTTATAGTTTAGGGTTTAGGGTGCTTTTGGAATTAGTGTTTAGGGTTTTTCGGGGTTTAGGGTTTAGGATTTTGGGTGTTAGGGTTAGTGTTAGGGTTAGGTTTAGGGTTAAGGTGAGGGTTAGGGTGAGGGTTAAGGTTAGGGTTAGGGTTAAGGTTAGTGTTAGTGTTAGGGTAAGGGTTAGGGTTAGGGATAGGGTTAGGGTTAGGTTTAGGGTTAGGGTTAGGGTTAGGGTTAGGGTTAGGGTTAGGGGTTAGGGTTAGGTTTAGTGTTAGGGGTTAGGGGTTAGTGTTAGGGTTAGGGTTAGGGTTAAGGTTAGGGTTAGGTGTTAGGGTTATTGAAAGGGTTAGGGTTATTATTAGGGGGTTAGGTTTAAGTTTAGGATTAGTGTTAGGCTTATAATTAGAAATAGGGTTAGTGTTAGGATTAGGGTAAGGGTTAGGTTTAGGGTTAGGGTTAGGGTTAGGGTCAGGGAGGGTTTAGGGTTAGGGTTAGGGTTAGTGTTAGATTTAGGGTTAGGTTTAGGTTTATTGTTAGATTTAGGATTTAGTGTCTAAGGTTTATGGTTTAGGATTGTTTAACGTTTAGGGTGGATTAGGTTTAGGGTTTAGAGTTTAGTGTTATGGTTAAGGTTAGGGTTAGGGTTAGGGTT
>NW_027667849.1:137500-140000 GCF_963924665.1 Micromys minutus | reverse complement strand
TTAGGGGTTAGGGTTAGTGTTAGGGTTAGGGTTATTATTAAAGGGTTAGGTTTAAGTTTAGGATTAGTGTTGGGGTTAGAATTAGAAATAGGGTTAGTGTTAGAATTAGGGTCAGGGTTAGGTTTAGGGTTAGGGTTAGGGTTAGGGTTAGGGTCAGGGAGGGTTTAGGGTTAGGGTAGGGGTTAGGGTTAGATTTAGGGTTAGGTTTAGGTTTATTGTTAGATTTAGGATTTAGGGTCTAAGGTTTATGGTTTAGGATTGTTTTAGGTTTAGGGTGGATTAGGTTTAGGGTTTAGAGTTTAGTGTTATGGTTACGGTTAGGGTTAGGGTTAGGGTTAGGGTTAGGATTAGGGTTAAGGTTAGGGTTAGGATTAGGTTTAGGGTTAGGGTTAGGGTTAGGGTTAGGGTTATGGTTAGGATTAGGGTTAGGGTTAGGGTTAGGGTAAGGGTTAGGGGTTAGGGTTAGGGTTATGGTTATTGTTAGGTTTAGGGTTCAGGGTTTAGTGTTTAGGGTTTAAGGTTTAGGGTTTAGGATTGTTTAAGATTTAGGGTGGTTTAGGTTAAGAGTTTAGGGTTTAGAGTTTAGGATTGTTTAAGGTTTAGGGTTGTTTAGGGTATAGTGTTTAGGGTTAAAAGTTTAGGGTTGTTTAGGGTTTAGTGTTTAGGGTTTAGGGTTGTTTAAGGTTTAGTGTTTAAGGTTTAGGTTTTAGGATTGTTTTGGGTTTAGTGTTTAGTGTTGTTTAGGGTATAGTGTTAATGGTTTAGGGTTTAGGGTTATTTAGGGTTTAGTGTTTAAGGTTTAGGGTATAGTGTTGTTTAGGGTTTAGTGTTTAGGGTTGTTTATGGTTTAGTGATTAGGGTTGTTTAGGGTTGTTTAGAGGTTAGTGTTTAGGGTTATTCAGGGTTTATGATTTAGGGTTTTTCAGGGTTTAGGATTTATGGTTGTTCAGGGTTTAGGATTTAGGGATTAAGGTTAAGTGGTTAGGGTTAGGGTTAGGGTTAGGGTTAGCATTAGGGTTAGAGTTAGGGTTAGAGTTAGGGTTATGGGTTTATGTTAGGCTTAAGTTTAGGGTTAGGGTTATGGGGTTAAGGTTAGGGTTGGGGTTAGGGTTAGGTTTAGGTTTAGGTTTAGGGTTAGGGTTATGGTTATTCTTAGATTTATGGTTTAAAATTTAGGGTTTATGGTTTAAAGTTTAGGGTTTAGGATTGTTTAAGCTTTAGGGTGGTTTAGGTTTAGGGTATAGGGTTTAGCGTTTAAGATTGTTTAATGTTAAGGGTTGTTTAGGTTTTAGCGTTTAGAGTTCTTTAGGGTTTTTTAGGGTTGTTTATAATTTAGTGTTTAGGGTTGTTCAGGATTTATGATTTAGGATATTTTAAGGTATAGGGTTTAAGGTTTTATAGTGTTTTAGGGTTTAGGGTATAATGTTTAGGGTTAAGGGTTTAGGGTTGTTTAGGGTATAGTGTTAATGGTTTTAGGGTTTAGGCTTGTTTAGGGTTTAGTGTTTAGGGTTTAGGGTTTAGGGTTTTTTAGCGTTTAGTGTTTATAATTTAGGGTTTTGGGTGCTTTTGGAATTAGTGTTTAGGGTTTTTCGGGGTTTAGGGTTTAGGATTTAGGGTGTTAGGGTTAGTGTTAGGGTTAGGTTTAGGGTTAAGGTGAGGGTTAGGGTGAGGGTTAAGGTTAGGGTTAGGGTTAAGGTTAGTGTTAGTGTTAGGGTAAGGGTTAGGGTTAGGGATAGGGTTAGGGTTAGGGTTAGGGTTAGGGTTAGGGTTAGGGTTAGGGTTAGGGTTAGGGTTAGGGTTAGGGGTTAGGGTTAGGGTTAGTGTTAGGGGTTAGGGGTTAGTGTTAGGGTTAGGGTTAGGGTTAGGGTTAGGGTTAGGTTTAGTGTTAGGGTTATTATTAGGGGGTTAGGTTTTAGTTAAGGATTAGTGTTAGGGTTAGAATTAGAAATAGGGTTAGTGTTAGGATTAGGGTCAGGGTTAGGTTTAGGTATAGGGTTAGGGTTAGGGTTAAGGGTAGGGTTAGGGTTAGGATTAGATTTAAAGTTTAGGGTTTAGTGTTAGGATTAGGGATAGTGTGAGGTTTAGGGTTAGATTTAGGGTTAGGGTTAGGGTTAGTGTTTGGGTTATGATTAGTGTTAGGATTAGGGTTAGGGTTAGGGTCAGGTTTAGGTTAGTGTTAGGGTTAGGGTTAGGGTTAGATTTAGGGTTAGGTTTAGGTTTATTTTTAGATTTTGGGTTTAGGGTTTAAAGTTTATGGTTTAGGATTGTTTAAGGTATAGGGTGGATTAGGTTTAGGGTTTAGAGTTTAGTATTATGGTTACGGTTAGGGTTAGGGTTAGAGTTAGGGTTAGGGTTAGGGTTAGGGTTAGGGTTAGGGTTAAGGTTAGGGTTAGTGTTAGGGTTAGGGTTATGGTTAGTGTTAGGATTAGGGTGAGGGTTAGGGTCAGGGTTAGGTTTAGGGTTAGGGATAGGGTTAGGGTTAGATTTACGGTTAGGTTTA
>NW_027667849.1:127500-132500 GCF_963924665.1 Micromys minutus | reverse complement strand
GTTAGATTTAGGGTTTAGGGTTTAAGGTTTATGGTTTAGGATTGTTTAAGGTTTAGGGTGGATTAGGTTTACGGTTTAGAGTTTAGTGTTATGGTTATGGTTAGTGTTAGGGTTAGGGTTAGGGTTAGGGTTAGGGTTAGGGTTAGGATAATGGTTAGGGTTAGGGTTAGGGTTAGGGTTAGGGTTAGGGTTAGGGTTTTGGGTTAGGGTTAGTGTTAGGGTTAGGGTTATTATTAGGGGGTTAGGTTTAAGTTTAGGATTAGTGTTAGGGTTAGAATTAGAAATAGGGTTAGTGTAAGGATTAGGGTCAGGGTTAGGTTTAGGGTTAGGGTTAGGGTTAGGGATAGGTTTAGGGTTAGGGTCAGGGAGGGTTTAGGGTTAGGGTTAGGGTTAGGGTTAGATTTAGGGTTAGGTTTAGGTTTATTGTTAGATTTAGGATTTAGGGTCTAAGGTTTATGGTTTAGGATTGTTTAAGGTTTATGGTGGATTAGGTTTAGGGTTTAGAGTTTAGTGTTATGGTTACGGTTAGGGTTAGGGTTAGGGTTAGGGTTAGGGTTAGGATTAGGGTTAATCTTAGGGTTAGGATTAGGTTTAGGGTTAGAGTTAGGGTTAGGGTTAGGGTTAGGGTTAGGATTAGGGTTAGGGTTACGGTTAGGGTAAGGGTTAGGGGTTAGGGTTAGGGTTATGGTTTTTGTTAGGTTTAGGGTTTAGGGTTTAGTGTTTAGGGTTTAAGGTTTAGGGTTTAGGATTGTTTAAGATTTAGAGTGGTTTAGGTTAAGGGTTTAGGGTTTAGAGTTTAGGATTGTTTAAGGTTTAGGGTTGTTTAGGGTATAGTGTTTAGGGTTAAAAGTTTAGGGTTATTTAGGGTTTAGTGTTTAGGGTTTAGGGTTGTTTAAGGTTTAGTGTTTAGTGTTGTTTAGGGTATAGTGTTAATGTTTTAGGGTTTAGGGTTATTTAGGGTTTAGTGTTTAAAGTTTAGGGTATAGGGTTTTAGGGTTTAGTGTTTAGGGTTGTTTATGGTTTAGTGATTAGGGTTGTTTAGGGTTGTTTAGAGGTTAGTGTTTAGGGTTATTCAGGGTTTATGATTTAGGGTTGTTCAGGGTTTAGGATTTATGGTTGTTCAGGGTTTAGGATTTAGGGATTAAGGTTAAGGGGTTAGGGTTAGGTTTAGGGTTAGGGTTAGGGTTAGGGTTAGGGTTAGGGTTAGGGTTAAGGTTAGGGTTAGGGTTAGGGTTAGGGTTATGGTTAGTGTTAGGATTAGGGTTAGGGTTAGGGTCAGGGTAAGGTTTAGGGTTAGGGTTAGGGTTAGGGTTAGATTTAGGGTCAGGTTTAGGTTTATTGTTAGATTTAGGGTTTAGGGTTTAAGGTTTATGGTTTAGGATTGTTTAAGGTTTAGGGTGGATTAGGTTTACGGTTTAGAGTTTAGTGTTATGGTTATGGTTAGTGTTAGGGTTAGGGTTAGGGTTAGGGTTAGGGTTAGGGTTAGGATAATGGTTAGGGTTAGGGTTAGGGTTAGGGTTAGGGTTAGGGTTTTGGGTTAGGGTTAGTGTTAGGGTTAGGGTTATTATTAGGGGGTTAGGTTTAAGTTTAGGATTAGTGTTAGGGTTAGAATTAGAAATAGGGTTAGTGTAAGGATTAGGGTCAGGGTTAGGTTTAGGGTTAGGGTTAGGGTTAGGGATAGGTTTAGGGTTAGGGTCAGGGAGGGTTTAGGGTTAGGGTTAGGGTTAGGGTTAGATTTAGGGTTAGGTTTAGGTTTATTGTTAGATTTAGAATTTAGGGTCTAAGGTTTATGGTTTAGGATTGTTTAAGGTTTATGGTGGATTAGGTTTAGGGTTTAGAGTTTAGTGTTATGGTTACGGTTAGGGTTAGGGTTAGGGTTAGGGTTAGGGTTAGGATTAGGATTAAGCTTAGGGTTAGGATTAGGTTTAGGGTTAGAGTTAGGGTTAGGGTTAGGGTTAGGGTTAGGATTAGGGTTAGGGTTACGGTTAGGGTAAGGGTTAGGGGTTAGGGTTAGGGTTATGGTTTTTGTTAGGTTTAGGGTTTAGGGTTTAGTGTTTAGGGTTTAAGGTTTAGGGTTTAGGATTGTTTAAGATTTAGAGTGGTTTAGGTTAAGGGTTTAGGGTTTAGAGTTTAGGATTGTTTAAGGTTTAGGGTTGTTTAGGGTATAGTGTTTAGGGTTAAAAGTTTAGGGTTATTTAGGGTTTAGTGTTTAGGGTTTAGGGTTGTTTAAGGTTTAGTGTTTAGTGTTGTTTAGGGTATAGTGTTAATGTTTTAGGGTTTAGGGTTATTTAGGGTTTAGTGTTTAAAGTTTAGGGTATAGGGTTTTAGGGTTTAGTGTTTAGGGTTGTTTATGGTTTAGTGATTAGGGTTGTTTAGGGTTGTTTAGAGGTTAGTGTTTAGGGTTATTCAGGGTTTATGATTTAGGGTTGTTCAGGGTTTAGGATTTATGGTTGTTCAGGGTTTAGGATTTAGGGATTAAGGTTAAGGGGTTAGGGTTAGGGTTAGGGTTAGGGTTAGCATTAGGGTTAGAGTTAGGGTTAGAGTTAGGGTTATGGGGTTATATTAGGCTTAAGGTTATGGTTAGGGTTATGGTGTTAAGGTTAGGGTTGGGGTTAGGGTTAGGTTTAGGTTTAGGGTTAGGGTTAGGGTTATGGTTATTCTTAGATTTATGGTTTAAAATTTAGGGTTTATGGTTTAAGGTTTAGGTTTTGGATTGTTTAAGTTTTAGGGTGGTTTAGGTTTAGGGTACAGAATTTAGCGTTTAAGATTGTTTAATGGTTAGGGTTGTTTAGGTTTTAGCGTTTAGAGTTTTTTAGGGTTTTTTTGGGTTGTTTATAATTTAGTGTTGAGGGTTGTTCAGGATTTATGATTTAGGATATTTTAAGGTTTAGGGTTTAAGGTTGTATAGTGTTTTAGGGTTTAGGGTATAATGTTTAGGGTTAAGGGTTTAGGGTTGTTTAGGGTATAGTGTTAATGGTTTTAGGGTTTAGGCTCTTTTAGGGTTTAGTGTTTAGGGTTTAGGGTTTAGGGTTTAGGGTTTTTTAGCGTTTAGTGTTTATAGTTTAGGGTTTAGGGTGCTTTTGGAATTAGTGTTTAGGGTTTTTCGGGGTTTAGGGTTTAGGATTTAGGGTGTTAGGGTTAGTGTTAGGGTTAGGTTTAAGGTTAAGGTGAGGGTTAGGGTGAGGGTTAAGGTTAGGGTTAGGGTTAAGGTTAGTGTTAGTGTTAGAATAAGGGTTAGGGTTAGGGATAGGGTTAGGGTTAGGGTTAGGGTTAGGGTTAAGGTTAGGGTTAGGGTTAGGGTTAGGGTTAGGGGTTTGGGTTAGGGTTAGTGTTAGGGGTTAGGGGTTAGGGTTAGGGTTAGGGTTAGGGTTAGGGTTAGGTTTAGTGTTAGGGTTATTATTAGGGGTTTAGGTTTTAGTTTAGGATTAGTGTTAGGGTTAGAATTAGAAATAGGGTTAGTGTTAGGATTAGGGTCAGGGTTAGGTTTAGAAATATGGTTAGGGTTAGGGTTAAGGGTAGGGTTAGGGTTAGGGTTAGAATTAAAGTTTAGGGTTTAGTGTTAGGATTAGGGATAGTGTGAGGTTTAGGGTTAGGTTTAGGGTTAGGGTTAGGGTTAGTGTTTGGGTTATGATTAGTGTTAGGATTAGGATTACGGTCAGGGTCAGGTTTATGTTTAGGGTTAGGGTTAGGGTTAGGGTTAGATTTAGGGTTAGGTTTAGGCTTATTGTTAGATTTAGGGTTTAGGGTTTAAGGTTTATGGTTTAGGATTGTTTAAGGTTTAGGGTGGATTAGGTTTAGGGTTTAAAGTTTAGTATTATGGTTACGGTTTGGGTTAGGGTTAGGGTTAGAGTTAGGGTTAGGGTTAGGGTTAGGGTTAGTGGTTAGGGTTAGGGTTAGTGTTAGGGGTTAGGGGTTAGTGTTAGGGTTAGGGTTAGGGTTAGGGTTAGGGTTAGGGTTAGGTTTAGTGTTAGGGTTATTATTAGGGGGTTAGGTTTTAGTTAAGGATTAGTGTTAGGGTTAGAATTAGAAATAGGGTTAGTGTTAGGATTAGGGTCAGGGTTAGGTTTAGGGATAGGGTTAGGGTTAGGGTTAAGGGTAAGGTTAGGGTTAGGATTAGATTTAAAGTTTAGGGTTTAGTGTGAGGATTAGGGATAGTGTGAGGTTTTGGGTAAGGTTTAGGGTTAGGGTTAGGGTTAGTGTTTGGGTTATGATTAGTTTTAGGATTAGGGTTAGGGTTAGGGTCAGGTTTAGGTTTAGGGTTAGGGTTAGGGTTAGGGTTATATTTAAGATTAGGTTTAGGTTTATTGTTAGATTTAGGGTTTAGGGTTTAAGGTTTATGGTTTAGGATTGTTTAAGGTTTAGGGTGTTTTAGATTTAGGGTTTAGAGTTTAGTATTATGGTTACGGTTAGGGTTAGGGTTAGGGTTAGAGTTAGGGTTAGGGTTAGGGTTAGGGTTAGGGTTAAGTTTAGGGTTAGTGTTAGGGTTAGGGTTATGGTTAGTGTTAGGATTAGGGTTAGGTTTAGGGTCAGGGTTAGGTTTAGGGTTAGGGATAGGGTTAAGGTTAGATTTAGGGTTAGGTTTAGGTTTATTGTTAGATTTAGGGTTTAGGGTTTAAGGTTTATGATTTAGGATTGTTTAAGGTTTAGGGTGGATTAGGTTTAGGGTTTAGAGTTTAGTGTTATGGTTACGGTTAGGGTTAGGTTTAGGGATGGGGTTATGGTTAGGGTTAGGGTTATGGTAAGGGTTAGGGTTAGGGTTAGGGTTAGGGTAAAAGGGGGTTAGTGTTAGGGTTTGGGTTAGGGTTAGGGTTAGGGTTAGGTTAGGGTTAGGTTTAGGGTTAGGGTAAGGGGTTAGTGTTAGTGTTATGGTTAGGGTTATTATTAGGGGGTTAGGTTTAAGTTTAGGATTAATGTTAGGGTTAGAATTAGAAATAGGTTTAGTGTTAGGATTAGGGTCAGGGTTAGGTTTAGGGTTAGGGTAAGGGTTAGGGTTAGGGTTA
>NW_027667849.1:45000-122500 GCF_963924665.1 Micromys minutus | reverse complement strand
GTTTAGGATTTAGGGTTTTTTAGCGTTTAGTGTTTATAGTTTAAAGTTAAGGGTGCTTTTGGAATTAGTGTTTAAGGTTTTTCGGGGTTTAGGGTTTAGGATTTAGGGTGTTAGGGTTAGTGTTAGGGTTAGGTTTAGGATTAAGGTGAGGGTTAGGGTGAGGGTTAAGGTTAGGGTTAGGGTTAAGGTTAGTGTTAGTGTTAGGGTAAGGGTTAGGGTTAGGGATAGGGTTAGGGTTAGGTTTAGGGTTAGGGTTAAGGTTAGGGTTAGGGTTAGGGTTAGGGTTAGGGTTAGGGGTTAGGGTTAGGGTTAGTGTTAGGGGTTAGGGGTTAGTGTTAGGGTTAGGGTTAGGGTTAGGTTTAGGTTTAGTGTTAGGGTTATTATTAGGGGGTTAGGTTTTAGTTTAGGATTAGTGTTAGGGTTAGAATTAGAAATAGGGTTAGTGTTAGGATTAGGGTCAAGGTTAGGTTTAGGGATATGGTTAGGGTTAGGGTTAAGGGTAGGGTTAGGGTTAGGGTTAGATTTAAAGGTTAGGGTTTAGTGTTAAGATTAGGGAAAGTGTGAGTTTAGGGTTAGGTTTAGGGTTAGGGTTAGGGATAGTGTTTGGGTTATGATTAGTGTTATTATTAGGGTTAGGGTTAGGGTCAGGTTTAGGTTTAGGTTTAGGGTTAGGGTTAGGGTTAGATTTAGGGTTAGGTTTAGGTTTATTGTTAGATTTAGGGTTTAGGGTTTAAGGTTTAAGGTTTAGGATTGTTTAAGTTTTAGGGTAGATTAGGTTTAGGGTTTAGAGTTTAGTATTATGGTTACGGTTAGGGTTAGGGTTAGGGTTAGAGTTAGGGTTAGGGTTAGGGTTAGGGTTAGGGTTAGGGTTAAGGTTAGGCTTAATGTTAGGGTTAGGGTTATGGTTAGTGTTAGGATTAGGGTTAGGGTTAGGGTCAGGGTTAGGTTTAGGGTTAGGGATAGGCTTAGGGTTAGATTTAGGGTTAGGGTTAGGTTTATTGTTAGATTTAGGGTTTAGGGTTTAAGGTTTATGGTTTAGGATTGTTTAAGGTTTAGGGTGGATTAGGTTTAGGGTTTAGAGTTTAGTGTTATGGTTACGGTTAGGGTTAGGGTTAGGGATGGGGTTAGGGTTAGGGTTAGGGTTATGGTAAGGGTTAGGGTTAGGGTTAGGGTTAGGGTTATGGTAAAAGTTAGGGGGTTAGTGTTAGGGTTTGGGTTAGGGTTAAGGTTAGGGTTAGGGTTAGGTTAGGGTTAGGGTTAGGGTTAGTGTTAGGGTTAGGGTTATTATTAGGGGGTTAGGTTTAAGTTTAGGATTAGTGTTAGGGTTAGAGTTAGAAATAGGGTTAGTGTTAGGATTAGGGTCAGGGTTAGGTTTAGGGTTAGGGTTAGGGTTAGGGTTAGGGTTAAAGTCAGGGAGGGTTTAGGGTTAGGGTTAGGGTTAGGGTTAGATTTAGGGTTAGGTTTAGGTTTATTGTTAGATTTAGGATTTAGGGTCTAAGTTTTATGGTTTAGGATTGTTTAAGGTTTAGGGTGGATTAGGTTTACGGTTTAGAGTTTAGTGTTATGGTTACGGTTAGGGTTAGGGTTAGGGTTAGGGTTAGGATTAGGGTTAAGGTTAGGGTTAGGATTAGGTTTAGGGTTAGGGTTAGGGTTAGGGTTAGGGTTATGGTTAGGGTTAGGATTAGAATTAGGGTTAGGTTTAGGGTAAGGGTTAGGGGTGAGGGTTAGGGTTATGGTTATTGTTAGGTTTAGAGTTTAGGGTTTAGTGTTTAGGGTTTAAGGTTTAGGGTTTAGGATTGTTTAAGATTTAGGGTGGTTTACGTTAAGGGTTTAGGGTTTAGAGTTTAGGATTGTTTAAGGTTTAGGGTTGTTTAGGGTATAGAGTTTAGGGTTAAAAGTTTAGGGTTGTTTAGGGTTTAGTGTTTAGGGTTTAGGGTTGTTTAAGGTTTAGTGTTTAAGGTTTAGGTTTTAGGGTTGTTTTGGGTTAAGTGTTTAGTGTTGTTTAGGGTATAGTGTTAATGGTTTAGGGTTTAGGGTTATTTAGGGTTTAGTGTTTAAGGTTTAGGGTATAGTGTTGTTTAGGGTTTAGTGTTTAGGGTTGTTTATGGTTTAGTGATTAGGGTTGTTTAGGGTTGTTTAGAGGTTAGTGTTTAGGGTTATTCAGGGTTTATGATTTAGGGTTGTTCAGGGTTTAGGATTTATGGTTGTTCAGGTTTTAGGATTTAGGGATTAAGGTTAATGGGTTAGGGTTAGGGTTAGGGTTAGGGTTAGGGTTAGGGTTAGATTAGGGTTAGAGTTAGGGTTAGAGTTAGGGTTAGAGTTAGGGTTATGGGGTTATGTTAGGCTTAAGGTTAGGGTTAGGGTTATGGGGTTAAGGTTAAGGTTGGGGTTAGGTTAGGTTTAGGTTTAGGGTTAGGGTTAGGGTTATGGTTATTCTTAGATTTATGGTTTAAAATTTAGGGTTTACGGTTTAAGGTTTAGGGTTTAGGATTGTTTAAATTTTAGGGTGGTTTAGGTTTAGGGTATAGAATTTAGCGTTTAAGATTGTTTAATGGTTAGGGTTGTTTAGGTTTTAGCGTTTAGACTTGTTTAGGGTTTTTTAGGGTTGTTTATAATTTAGTGTTTAGGGTAGTTCAGGATTTATGATTTAGGATATTTTAAGGTTTAGGGTTTAAGGTTGTATAGTGTTTTAGGGTTTAGGGTATAATGTTTAGGGTTAAGGGTTTAGGGTTGTTTAGGGTATAGTGTTAATGGTTTTAGGGTTTAGGCTTGTTTAGGGTTTAGTGTTTAGGGTTTAGGGTTTAGGGTTTTCTAGCTTTAGTGTTTATAGTTTAGGGTTTAGGGTGCTTTTGGAATTAGTGTTTCGGGTTTTTCGGGGTTTAAGTTTTAGGATTTAGGGTGTTAGGGTTAGTGTTAGGGTTAGGTTTAGGGTTAAGGTGAGGGTTAGGGTGAGGTTTAAGGTTAGGGTTAGGGATAAGGTTAGTGTTAGTGTTAGGGTAAGGGTTAGGGTTAGGGATAGGGTTAGGGTTAGAATTAGGGTTAAGGTTAGGGTTAGGGTTAGGGTTAGGGGTTAGGGTTAGGGTTAGTGTTAGGGGTTAGGGGTTAGGGGTTAGTGTTAGGGTTAGGGTTAGGGTTAGGGTTAGGGTTAGGTTTAGTGTTAGGGTTATTATTAGGGGGTTAGGTTTTAGTTTAGGATTAGTGTTAGGGTTAGAATTAGAAATAGGGTTAGTGTTAGGATTAGGGTCAGGGTTAGGTTTAGGGATAAGGTTAGGGTTAAGGGTAGGGTTAGGGTTAGGGTTAGATTTAAAGTTTAGGGTTTAGTGTTAGGATTAGGGATAGTGTGAGTTTTAAGGTTAGGTTTATGGTTAGGGTTAGGGTTAGTGTTTGGGTTATGATTAGTGTTAGGATTAGGGTTAGGGTTAGGGTCAGGTTTAGGTTTAGGGTTAGGGTTAGGGTTAGAATTAGATTTAGGGTTAGGTTTAGGTTATTGTTAGATTTAGGGTTTAGGGTTTAAGGTTTATGGTTTAAGATTGTTTAAGGTTTAGGGTGGATTAGGTTTAGGGTTTAGAGTTTAGTATTATGGTTACGGTTAGGGTTAGTGTTAGGGTTAGAGTTAGGGTTAGGGTTAGGGTTAGGGTTAGGGTTAGGGTTAAGGTTAGGGTTAGTGTTAGGGTTAGGGTTATGGTTAGTGTTAGGATTAGGGTTAGGGTTAGGGTCAGGGTTAGGTTTAGGGTTAGGGATAGGGTTAGGGTTAGATTTAGGGTTAGGTTTAGGTTTATTGTTAGATTTAGGGTTTAGGGTTTAAGGTTTATGGTTTAGGATTGTTCAAGGTTTAGGGTGGATTAGGTTTAGGGTTTAGAGTTTAGTGTTATGGTTACGGTTAGGGTTAGGGTTAGGGTTAGGGTTAGGATTAGGGTTAGGGTTAGGGTTAGGATTAGGTTTAGGGTTAGGGTTAGGGTTAGGGTTAGGGTTAGGGTTAGGGTTAGGGTTAGGGTTAGGGTTAGGGTAAGGGTTAGGGGTTAGGGTTAGGGTTATGGTTATTGTTAGGTTTAGGGTTTAGGGTTTAGTGTTTAGGGTTTAAGGTTTAGGGTTTAGGATTGTTTAAGATTTAGGGTGGTTTACGTTAAGGGTTTAGGGTTTAGAGTTTAGGATTGTTTAAGGTTTAGGGTTGTTTAGGGTATAGAGTTTAGGGTTAAAAGTTTAGGGTTGTTTAGGGTTTAGTGTTTAGGGTTTAGGGTTGTTTAAGGTTTAGTGTTTAAGGTTTAGGTTTTAGGGTTGTTTTGGGTTTAGTGTTTAGTGTTGTTTAGGGTATAGTGTTAATGGTTTAGGGTTTAGGGTTATTTAGGGTTTAGTGTTTAAGGTTTAGGGTATAGGGTTGTTTAGTGTTTAGTGTTTAGGGTTGTTTATGGTTTAGTGATTAGGGTTGTTTAGGGTTGTTTAGAGGTTTGTGTTTAGGGTTATTCAGGGTTTATGATTTAGGGTTGTTCAGGGTTTAGGATTTATGGTTGTTCAGGGTTTAGGATTTAGGGATTAAGGTTAAGGGGTTAAGGTTAGGGTTATGGTTAGGGTTCGGGTTAGCATTAGGGTTAGATGTTAGGGTTAGAGTTAAGGTTATGGGGTTATGTTAGGCTTAATGTTAGGGTTAGGGTTATGGGTTTAAGGTTAGGGTTGGGGTTAGGGTTAGGTTTAGGTTTAGGGTTAGGGTTAGGGTTATGGTTATTCTTAGATTTATGGTTTAAAATTTAGGGTTTATGGTTTGAGGTTTAGGGTTTAGGATTGTTTAAGTTTTAGGGTGGTTTAGGTTTAGGGTATAGGGTTTAGCGTTTAAGATTGTTTAATGTTTAGGGTTGTTTAGGTTTTAGCGTTTAGAGTTGTTTAGGGTTTTTTAGGGTTGTTTATGATTTAGTGTTTAGGGTTGTTCAGGATTTATGATTTAGGATATTTTAAGGTTTAGGGTTTAAGGTTGTATAGTGTTTTAGGGTTTAGGGTATAATGTTTAGTGTTAAGGGTTTAGGGTTGTTTAGGGTATAGTGTTAATGGTTTTAGGGTTTAGGCTTGTTTAGGGTTTAGTGTTTAGGGTTTAGGGTTTAGGGTTTTTTAGCGTTTAGTGTTTATAGTTTAGGGTTTAGGGTGCTTTTGGAATTAGTGTTTAGGGTTTTTCGGGGTTTAGGGTTTAGGATTTAGGGTGTTAGGGTTAGTGTTAGGGTTAGGTTTAGGGTTAAGGTGAGGGTTAGGGTGAGGGTTAAGGTTAGGGTTAGGGTTAAGGTTAGTGTTAGTGTTAGAATAAGGGTTAGGGTTAGGGATAGGGTTAGGGTTAGGGTTAGGGTTAGGGTTAAGGTTAGGGTTAGGGTTAGGGTTAGGGTTAGGGTTAGGGTTAGGGTAAGGGTTAGGGGTTAGTGTTAGGGTTAGGGTTAGGGTTAGGGTTAGGGTTAAGGTTAGGGGTTAGGGTTAGTGTTAGGGTTAGGGTTATTATTAGGGGATTAGGTATTAGTTTAGGATTAGTGTTAGGGTTAGAATTAGAAATAGGGTTAGTGTTAGGATTAGGGTCAGGGTTAGGTTTAGGGTTAGGGTTAGTGTTAGGGTTAGGGTTAGGATTAGGGTCAGGGAGGGTTTTAGGGTTAGGGTTAGGGTTAGGGTTAGATTTAGGGTTAGGTTTAGGTTTATTGTTAGATTTAGGATTTAGGGTCTAAGGTTTATGGTTTAGGATTGTTTAAGGTTTAGGGTGGATTAGGTTTAGGGTTAAGAGTTTAGTGTTATGGTTACGGTTAGGGTTAGGGTTAGGGTTAGGGTTAGGATTAGCGTTAAGGTTAGGGTTAGGATTAGGTTTAGAGTTAGGGTTAGGGTTAGGGTTAGGGTTAGGGTTAGGGTTAGGATTAGGGTTAGGGTTAGGGTTAGGGTAAGGGTTAGGGGTTAGGGTTAGGGTTATGGTTATTGTTAGGTTTAGGGTTTAGGGTTTAGTGTTTAGGGTTTAAGGTTTAGGGTTTAGGATTGTTTAAGATTTAGGGTGGTTTAGGTTAAGGTTTTAGGGTTTAGACTTTAGGATTGTTTAAGGTTTAGGGTTGTTTAGGGTATAGTGTTTAGGGTTAAAAGTTTAGGGTTTTTTAGGCTTTAGTGTTTAGGGTTTAGGGTTGTTTAAGTTTTAGTGTTTAAGGTTTAGGTTTTAGGGTTGTTTTGGGTTAATGTTTATTGTTTTTTAGGGTATAGTGTTAATGGTTTAGTGTTTAGGGTTATTTAGGGTTTAGTGTTTAAGGTTTAGGGTATAGGGTTGTTTAGGGTTTAGTGTTTAGGGTTGTTTATGGTTTAGTGATTAGGGTTGTTTAGGGTTGTTTAGAGGTTAGTGTTTAGGGTTATTCAGGGTTTATGATTTAGGGTTGTTCAGGGTTTAGGATTTATGGTTGTTCAGGGTTTAGAATTTAGGGATTAAGGTTAAGGGGTTAGGGTTAGGTTTAGGGTTAGGGTTAGGGTTAGGGTTAGGGTTAGGGTTAGGGTTAGGGTTATGGTTAAGGTTAGGGTTAGGTTTAGGGTTATGGTTAGTGTTAGGATTAGGGTTAGGGTTAGGGTCAGGCTTAGTTTTAGGGTTAGGGTTAGGGTTAAGGTTAGATTTAGGGTCAGGTTTAGGTTTATTGTTAGATTTAGGTATTAGGGTTTAAGGTTTATGGTTTAGGATTGTTTAAGGTTTAGGGTGGATTAGGTTTAGGGTTTAGAGTTTAGTGTTATTGTTATGGTTACTGTTAGGGTTAGGGTTAGGGTTAGGGTTAGGGTTAGGGTTAGGGTTAGGGTAATGGTTAGGGTTAGGGTTAGGGTTAGGGTTAGGGTAAGGGTTAGGGTTTAGTGTTAGGGTTAGGGTTAGGGTTAGGGTTAGGTTAGGGTTAGGGTTAGGGTTAGGGTTAGGGTTAGGGGTTAGGGTTAGTGTTAGGGTTAGGGTTATTATTAGGGGGTTCGGTTTAAGTTTAGGATTAGTGTTAGGGTTAGAATTAGAAATAGGGTTAATGTTAGGATTAGGGTCAGGGTTAGGTTTAGGGTTAGGGTTAGGGTTAGGGTTAGATTTAGGGTCAGGTTTAGGTTTATTATTAGATTTAGGGTTCAGGGTTTAAGGTTTATGGTTTAGGATTGTTTAAGGTTTAGGGTGGATTAGGTTTAGGGTTTAGAGTTTAGTGTTATGGTTACGGTTAGTGTTAGGGTTAGGGTTAGGGTTAGGGTTAGGGTTTGGGTTAGGGTTAAGGTTAGTGTTAGGGTTAGGGTTAGGGTTATGGTTAGTGTTAGGGTTAGGGTTAGGGTTAGGGTTAGGTTAGGGTTAGGGTTAGAGTTAGGGTTAGGGTTAGGGGTTAGGGTTAGTGTTAGGGTTAGGGTTATTATTAGGGGGTTAGGTTTAAGTTTAGGTTTAGTGTTAGGATTAGAATTAGAAATAGGGTTAGTGTTAGGATTAGGGTCAGGGTTAGGTTTAGTGTTAGGGTTAGGGTTAGGGTTAGGGGTAGGGTCAGGGAGGGTTTAGGGTTAGGGTTAGGGTTAGGGTTAGATTTAGGGTTAGGTTTAGGTTTATTGTTAGATTTAGGATTTAGGGTCTAAGGTTTATTGTTTAGGATTGTTTAAGGTTTAGGGTGGATTAGGTTTAGGGTTTAGAGTTTAGTGTTATGGTTACGGTTAGGGTTAGGGTTAGGGTTAGGGTTAGGATTAGGGTTAAGGTTAGGGTTAGGATTAGGTTTAGGGTTAGGGTTAGGGTTAGGGTTAGGGTTAGGGTTAGGGTTAGGATTAGGGTTAGGGTTAGGGTTAGGGTAAGGGTTAGGGGTTAGGGTTAGGGTTAGGGTTAAAGTTAGGGTTAAGGTTAGGGTTAGTGTTAGGGTTAGGGTTATGGTTAGTGTTAGGATTAGGGTTAGGGTTAGTGTCAGGGTTAGGTATAGGGTTAGGGATAGGGTTGGGTTAGATTTAGGGTTAGGTTTAGGTTTATTGTTAGATTTAGGGTTTAGGGTTTAAGGTTTATGGTTGAGGATTGTTTAAGGTTTAGGGTGGATTAGGTTTAGGGTTTAGAGTTTAGTGTTATGGTTACGGTTAGGGTTAGGGTTAGGGATGTGGTTAGGGTTAGGGTTAGGGTTATGGTAAGGGTTAGGTTTAGGGTTAGGGTTAGGGTTAGGGTTAGGGTTAGGGTTATGGTTAAGGTTAGGGTTAGGTTTAGGGTTATGGTTAGTGTTAGGATTAGGGTTAGGGTTAGGGTCAGGCTTAGTTTTAGGGTTAGGGTTAGGGTTAGGGTTAGATTTAGGGTCAGGTTTAGGCTTATTGTTAGATTTAGGGTTTAGGGTTTAAGGTTTATGGTTTAGGATTGTTTAAGGTTTAGGGTTTATTAGGTTTAGGGTTTAGAGTTTAGTGTTATTGTTATGGTTACTGTTAGGGTTAGGGTTAGGGTTAGGGTTAGGGTTAGGGTTAGGGTAATGGTTAGGGTTAGGGTTAGGGTTAGGGTAATGGTTAGGGTTAGGGTTAGGGTTAGGGTTAGGGTAAGGGTTAGGGGTTAGTGTTAGGGTTAGGGTTAGGGTTAGGGTTAGGTTAGGGTTAGGGTTAGGGTTAGGGTTAGGGTTAGGGATTAGGGTTAGTGTTAGGGTTAGGGTTATTATTAGGGGGTTCGGTTTAAGTTTAGGATTAGTGTTAGGGTTAGAATTAGAAATAGGGTTAGTGTTAGGATTAGGGTCAGGGTTAGGTTTAGGGTTAGGGTTAGGGTTAGGGTTTGATTTAGGGTCAGGTTTAGGTTTATTATTAGATTTAGTGTTCAGTGTTTAAGGTTTATGGTTTAGGATTGTTTAAGGTTTAGGGTGGATTAGGTTTAGGGTTTAGAGTTTAGTGTTATGGTTACGGTTAGTGTTAGGGTTAGGGTTAGGGTTAGGGTTAGGGTTTGGGTTAGGGTTAAGGTTAGTGTTAGGGTTAGGGTTAGGGTTATGGTTAGTGTTAGGGTTAGGGTTAGGGTTAGGGTTAGGTTAGGGTTAGGGTTAGAGTTATGGTTAGGGTTAGGGGTTAGGGTTAGTGTTAGGGTTAGGGTTATTATTAGGGGGTTAGGTTTAAGTTTAGGATTAGTGTTAGGATTAGAATTAGAAATAGGGTTAGTGTTAGGATTAGGGTCAGGGTTAGGTTTAGTGTTAGGGTTAGGGTTAGGGTTAGGGTTAGGGTCAGGGAGGGTTTAGGGTTAGGGTTAGGGTTAGGGTTAGATTTAGGGTTAGGTTTAGGTTTATTGTTAGATTTAGGGTTTAGGGTTTAAGGTTTATGGTTGAGGATTGTTTAAGGTTTAGGGTGGATTAGGTTTAGGGTTTAGAGTTTAGTGTTATTGTTATGGTTACTGTTAGGGTTAGGGTTAGGGTTAGGATTAGGGTTAAGGTTAGGGTTAGGATTAGGTTTAGGGTTAGTGTTAGGGTTAGGGTTAGGGTTAGGGTTAGGGTTAGGGTTAGGGTTAGGATTAGGTTTAGGGTTAGGTTTACGGTTAGGGTTAGGGTTAGGGTTAGGATTAGGGTTAAGGTTAGGGTTAGGTTTAGGGTTAGGGTTAGGGTTAGGGTTAGGGTTAGGGTTAGGGTTAGGGTTAGGGTTAGGGTTAGGCTTAGAGTTAGGATTAAGGTTAGGGTTAGGGTTAGGATTAGGTTTAGGGTTAGTGTTAGGGTTAGGGTTAGGGTTAGGGTTAGGGTTAGGGTTAGGGTTAGGATTAGGTTTAGGGTTAGGTTTACGGTTAGGGTTAGGGTTAGGGTTAGGATTAGGGTTAAGGTTAGGGTTAGGTTTAGGGTTAGGGTTAGGGTTAGGGTTAGGGTTAGGGTTAGGGTTAGGGTTAGGGTTAGGGTTAGGCTTAGAGTTAGGATTAAGGTTAGGGTTAGGGTTAGGGTAAGGGTTAGGGGTTAGGGTTAGGGTTATGGTTATTGTTAGGTTTAGGGTTTAGGGTTTAGTGTTTAGGGTTTAAGGTTTATGGTTTAGGATTGTTTAAGATTTAGGGTGGTTTAGGTTAAGGGTTTAGGGTTTAGAGTTTAGGATTGTTTAAGGTTTAGGGTTGTTTAGGGTATAGTGTTTAGGGTTAAAAGTTTAGGGTTGTTTAGGGTTTAGTGTTTAGGGTTTAGGGTTTTTTAAGGTTTAGTGTTTAAGGTTTAGGTTTTAGGGTTGTTTTGGGTTTAGTGTTTAGTGTTGTTTAGGGTATAGTGTTAATGGTTTAGGGTTTAGGGTTATTTAGGATTTAGTGTTTAAGGTTTAATGTATAGGGTTGTTTAGGGTTTAGTGTATAGGGTTGTTTATGGTTTAGTGATTAGGGTTGTTTAGGGTTGTTTAGAGGTTAGTGTTTAGGGTTATTCATGGTTTAGTATTTAGGGTTGTTCAGCGTTTAGGATTTATGATTGTTCAGGCTTTAGGATTTAGGGATTAAGGTTAAGGGGTTAGGTTTAGGGTTAGGGTTAGGGTTAGCATTAGGGTTAGAGTTAGGGTTAGAGTTAGGGTTATGGGGTTATGTTAGGCTTAAGGTTAGGGTTAGGGTTATGGGGTTAAGGTTAGGGTTGGGGTTAGGGTTAGGTTTAGGTTTAGGGTTAGGGTTAGGGTTATGGTTATTCTTAGATTTATGTTTTAAAATTTAGGGTTTATGGTTTAAGGTTTAGGGTTTAGGATTGTTTAAGTTTTAGGGTGGTTTAGGTTTAGGGTACAAAATTTAGCTTTTAAGATTGTTTAATGGTTAGGGTTGTTTAGGTTTTAGCGTTTACAGTTGTTTAGGGTTTTTTAGGGTTGTTTATAATTTAGTGTTTAGGGTTGTTCAGGATTTATGATTTAGGATATTTTAAGGTTTAGGGTTTAAGGTTGTATAGTGTTTTAGGGTTTAGGGTATAATGTTTAGGGTTAAGGGTTTAGGGTTTGTTTAGGGTATAGTGTTAATGGTTTTAGGGTTTAGGCTTGTTTAGGGTTTAGTGTTTAGGGTTTAGGGTTTAGGGTTTTTTAGCGTTTAGTGTTTATAGTTTAGGGTTTAGGGTGCTTTTGGAATTAGTGTTTAGGGTTTTTCGGGGTTTAGGGTTTAGGATTTAGGGTGTTAGGGTTAGTGTTAGGGTTAGGTTTAGGGTTAAGGTGAGGGTTAGGGTAAGGGTTAAGGTTAGTGTTAGTGTTAGAATAAGGGTTAAGGTTAGGGATAGGGTTAGGGTTAGGGTTAGGGTTAGGGTTAAGGTTAGGGTTAGGGTTAGGGTTAGGGTTAGGGGTTTGGGTTAGGGTTAGTGTTAGGGGTTAAGGGTTCGTGTTAAGGTTATGGTTATGGTTAGGGTTAGGGTTAGGTTTAATGTTAGGGTTATTATTAGGGGGTTAGGTTTTAGTTTAGGATTAGTGTTAGGGTTAGAATTAGAAATAGGGTTAGTGTTAGGATTAGGGTCAGGGTTAGGTTTAGGGATAGGGTTAGGGTTAGTGTTAAGGGTAGGGTTAGGGTTAGGGTTAGATTTAAAGTTTTGGGTTTAGAGTTAGGATTAGGGATAGTGTGAGATTTAGGGTTAAGTTTAGGGTTAGAGTTAGGGTTAGTGTTTGGGTTATGATTAGTGTTAGGATTAGGGTTAGGGTTAGGGTCAGGTTTAGGTTTAGGGTTAGGGTTAGGGTTAGGGTTAGATTTAGGGTTAGGTTTAGGTTTATTGTTAGATTTAGGGTTTAGGGTTTAAGGTTTATGGTTTAGGATTGTTTAAGGTTTAGGGTGGATTAGGTTTAGGGTTTAGAGTTTAGTATTATGGTTACGGTTAGGGTTAGGGTTAGAGTTAGGGTTAGCGTTAGGGTTAGGGTTAGGGTTAGGGTTAAGGTTAGGGTTAGTGTTACGGTTAGGGTTATGGTTAGTGTTAGGATTAGGGTTAGGGTTAGGGTCAGGGTTAGGTTTAGGGTTAGGGATAGGGTTAGGGTTAGATTTAGGGTTAGGTTTAGGTTTATTGTTAGATTTAGGGTTTAGGGTTTAGGGTTTATGGTTTAGGATTGTTTAAGGTTTAGGGTGGATTAGGTTTAGGGTTTAGAGTTAGTGTTATGGTTACGGTTAGGGTTAGGATTAGGAATGGGTTTAGGGTTAGGGTTAGAGTTATGCTAAGGGTTAGGTTTAGGGTTAGGGTTAGGGTTAGGGTAAAAGTTAGAAGGTTAGTGTTAGGGTTAGGGTTAGGGTTAGGGTTAGGGTTAGGGTTAGGGGTTAGGTTTAGTGTTAGGGTTAGGGTTATTATTAGGGGGTTAGGTTTAAGTTTAGGATTAGTGTTAGGGTTAGAATTAGAAATAGGGTTAGTGTTAGGATTAGGCTCAGGGTTAGGTTTAGGGTAAGGGAGGGTTTAGGGTTAGGGTTAGATTTAGGATTAGGTTTAGGTTTATTGTTAGATTTAGGGTTTAGGGTCTACGGTTTATGGTTTAGGATTTTTTAAGGTTTAGGTGGATTAGGTTTAGGGTTTAGAGTTTAGTGTTATGGTTACGGTTAGGGTTAGGGTTAGGGTTAGGATTAGGGTTAAGGTTAGGGTTAGGGTTAGGTTTAGGGTTATTGTTAGGGTTAGGTTAGGGTTACGGTTAGGGTTAGGGTTAGGGTTAGGTTTAGGGTTAGGGTTAGGGTTAGGGTTAGGGTTAGGGTAAAAGTTAGGGGTTAGGGTTAGGGTTAGGGTTAAGATTAGGGTTAGGGTTAAGGTTAGGGTTATGGTTATGGTTAGGGTTAGGGTTAGGGTTAGGGTTAGTGTTAGTGTTAGGGGTTATGGGTTAGGGTTAGTGTTAGTGTTAGGGGTTATGGGTTAGGGTTAGTGTTAGGGTTAGGGTTAGGGTTAGGGTTAGGGTGAGGGTTAGGGTTAGGGTTAGGGTTAGGGTTAGGGTTAGGGTTATGGTTATTCTTAGATTTATGGTTTAACATTTAGGGTTTATGGTTTAAGGTTTAGGGTTTAGGATTGTTTAAGTTTTTAGGGCCGTTGCTAGGGCCGTTGTTAGGGCCGTTGCTAGGGTCCTTGTTAGGGCCGTTGCTAGGGCCGTTGCTAGGGCCGTTGCTAGGGCCGTTGCTAGGGCCGTTGTTAGGGCCGTTGCTAGGGCCGTTGTTAGGGCCGTTGCTAGGGCCGTTGCTAGGGCCGTTGCTAGGGCGGTTGCTAGGGCCCTTGTTAGGGCCGTTGCTAGGGCCGTTGCTAGGGCCGTTGTTAGGGCCGTTGTCAGGACCGTTGTTTGGACCGTTGTCAGGGCCGTTGTTAGGGCCGTTGCTAAGGCCGTTGCTAGGGCCGTTGTTAGGGCCCTTGTTAAGGCCGTTGCTAGGGCCCTTGTTAGGGCCGTTTCTAGGGCCCTTGTTAGGGCCGTTGCTAGGGCCCTTGTTTGGGCCGTTGCTAGGGCCCTTGTAAGGGCCGTTGCTAGGGCCCTTGTTAGGGCCGTTGCTAGGGCCCTTGTTAGGGCCGTTGATAGGGCCCTTGTTAGGGCCGTTGCTAGGTCCGTTGCTAGGGCCGTTGTTAAAGCCGTTGTTAGGGCCGTTTCTAGGGCCGTTACTAGGGCCGTTGTTTGGGCCAGTGTTAGGGCCGTTGCTAGGGCCGTTGCTAGGGCCGTTGTTAGGGCCGTTGCTAGGGCCGTTGCTAGGGCCGTTGGTAGGGCAGTTGCTAGGGCCGTTGCTAGGGCCGTTGCTAGGGCCGTTTCTAGGGCCGTTGCTAGGGCCTTTGTTAGGGCCGTTGCTAGGGCCGTTGCTAGGGCCGTTGCTAGGGCCGTTTCTAGGGCCGTTGCTAGGGCCGTGGTTAGGGCCGTTGTTAGGGCCGTTGCTAGGGCCGTTGCTAGGGCCGTTGCTAGGGCTGTTGTTAGGGCCGTTCCTAGGGCCATTGTTAGGGCCGTTGCTAGGGCCGTTGTTAGGGCCGTTGCTAGGGCCGTTGTTAGGGCCGTTGCAAGGGCCGTTGTTAGGGCCGTTGCTAGGGCCCTTGTTAGGGCCGTTGCTAGGGCCCTTTTTAGGGCCGTTGCTAGGGCCGTTTCTAGGGCCGTTGCTAGGGCCGTGGTTAGGGCCGTTGTTAGGGCCGTTGCTAGGGCCGTTGCTAGGGCCGTTGCTAGGGCTGTTGTTAGGGCCGTTCCTAGGGCCGTTGTTAGGGCCGTTGCTAGGGCCCTTGTTAGGGCCGTTGCTAGGGCCGTTGCTAGGGCAGTTGCTAGGGCCGTTGCTAGGGCCCTTGTTAGGGCCGTTGCTAGGGCCGTTGCTAGGGCCGTTGCTAGGGCCGTTGCTAGGGCCCTTGTTAGGGCCGTTGCTAGGGCCGTAGCTAGGGCCGTTGCTAGGGCCGTTTCTAGGGCCCTTGTTAGGGCCGTTGCTAGGGCCCTTGTTAGGTCCATTGCTAGGACCCTTGTTAGGGCCGTTGCTAGGGCCCTTGTTAGGGCCGTTGCTAGGGCCGTTGTTAGGGTCGTTGCTAGGGCCGTTGCTAGGGCCGTCGTTAGGGTTGTTCCTAGGGACGTTTCAAGGGCCGTTGTTAGGGCCGTTGCTAGGGCCTTTGTTAGGGCCGTTGCTAGGGCTGTTGCTATGGCCGTTGCTAGGGCCGTTGCTAGGGCCCTTGTTAGGGCCGTTGCTAGGGCCCTTTTTAGGGCCGTTGCTAGGGCCGTTGCTAGGGCCGTTGCTAGGGCCCTTGTTAGGGCCGTTGCTAGGGCTGTTGCTATGGCCGTTGCTAGGGCCGTTGCTAGGGCCCTTGTTAGGGCCGTTGCTAGGGCCGTTGCTAGGGCCGTTGCTAGGGCCGTTGCTAGGGCCCTTGTTAGGGCCGTTGCTAGGGCCCTTGTTAGGGCCGTTGCTAGGGCTCTTGTTAGGGCCGTTGCTAGGGCCGTTGTTAGGGCCGTTGTTAGGGCCGTTGCTAGGGTTTTTCCTAGGGCCGTTTGAAGGGCCGTTGTTAGGGCCGTTGCTAGGGCCCTTGTTAGGGCCGTTTCTAGGGCCGTTGTTAGGGCCGTTGCTAGGGCTGTTGCTAGGGCCGTTGTTAGGGCCGTTGCTAGGGCCGTTGCTAGGGCCCTTGTTAGGGCCGTTGCTAGGGCCGTTGCTAGGGCCTTTGTTAGGGCCGTTGCTAGGGCCCTTGTGAGGGCCGTTGCTAGGGCACTTGTTAGGGCCGTTGCTAGGGTCGTAGCTAGGGCCGTTGCTAGGGCCGTTGCTAGGGCCCTTGTTAGGGCCGTTGCTAGGGCCGTTGCTATGGCCGTTGCTAGGGCCGTTGCTAGGGCCCTTGTTAGGGCCCTTGATAGGGCCCTTGTTAGGGCCGTTGCTAGGGCCCTTGTTAGGCCCGTTGCTAGGGCCCTTGTTAGGGCCGTTGCAAGGGCCCTTGTTAGGGCCGTTGCTAGGGCCGTTTCTAGGGCCGTTGCTAGGGCCGTTTCTAGGGCCCTTGTTAGGGCCGTTGCTAGGGCCGTTGCTAGGGCCCTTGTTAGGGCCGTTGCTAGGGCTGTTGCTAGGGCCGTTGCTAGGGCCGTTGCTAGGGCCCTTGTTAGGGCCGTTATAGGGCCGTAGCTAGGGCCGTTGCTAGGGCCGTTGCTAGGGCCCTTGTTAGGGCCGTTGCTAGGGCCCTTTTTAGGGCCGTTACTAGGGCCGTTGCTAGGGCCGTTGCTAGGGCCCTTGTTAGGGCCGTTGCTAGGGCCGTTGCTAGGGCCGTTGCTAGGGCCGTTGCTAGGGCCCTTGTTAGGGCCGTTGCTAGGGCCGTTGCTAGGGCCGTTGCTAGGGCCGTTGCTAGGGCCCTTGTTAGGGCCGTTGCTAGGGCCATAGCTAGGGCCGTTGCTAGGGCCGTTGCTAGGGCCCTTGTTAGGGCCGTTGCTAGGGCCCTTGTTAGGGCCGTTGCTAGGTCCCTTGTTAGGGCCGTTGCTTGGGCCCTTGTTAGGGCCGTTGCTAGGGCCCTTGTTAGGGCCGTTGCTAGGGCCGTTGCTAGGGCCGTTGCTAGGGCCGTTGCTAGGGCCCTTGTTAGGGCCGTTGCTAGGGCCCTTGTTAGGGCCGTTGCTAGGGCCGTTGCTTGGGCCGTTGCTAGGGTTGTTCCTAGGGCCGTTTCAAGGGCCGTTGTTAGGGCCGTTGCTAGGGCCGTTGTTAGGGCCGTTGCTAGGGCCGTTGTTAGGGCCGTTGCTAGGGCCGTTTCTAGGGCCCTTGTTAGGGCCGTTGCTAGGGCCGTTGCTAGGGCCCTTGTTAGGGCCGTTGCTAGGGCCGTAGCTAGGGCCGTTGCTAGGGCCGTTGCTAGGGCCGTTTCTAGGGCCCTTGTTAGGGCCGTTGCTAGGGCCGTTGGTAGGACACTTGTTAGGGCCGTTGCTAGGGCCGTTGCTAGGGCCGTTGCTAGGGCCGTTGCTAGGGCCCTTGTTAGGGCCGTTATAGGGCCGTAGCTAGGGCCGTGGTTAGGGCAGTTGCTAGGGCCATTGTTAGGGCCGTTGCTAGGGCCTTTGTTAGGGCCGTTGCTAGGGCCGTTGCTAGGGCCGTTGCTAGGGCCGTTGCTAGGGCCGTTGCTAGGGCCGTTGCTAGGGCCGTGGTTAGGGCCGTTGTTAGGGCAGTTGCTAGGGCCGTTGCTAGGGCCGTTGCTAGGGCCGTTTCTAGGGCCGTTGCTAGGGCCTTTGTTAGGGCCGTTGCTAGGGCCGTTGCTAGGGCCGTTGCTAGGGCCGTTTCTAGGGCCGTTGATAGGGCCGTGGTTAGGGCCATTGTTAGGGCCGTTGCTAGGGCCGTTGCTAGGGCCGTTGCTAGGGCCGTTGTTAGGGCCGTTTCTAGGGCCGTTGTTAGGGCCGTTGCTAGGGCCGTTGCTAGGGCCGTTGCTAGGGCCGTTGCTAGGGCTCTTGTTAGGGCCGTTGCTAGGGCCGTTGCTAGGGCAGTTGCTAGGGCCGTTGCTAGGGCCCTTGTTAGGGCCGTTGCTAGGACCGTTGCTAGGGCCGTTGCTAGGGCCGTTGCTAGGGCCCTTGTTAGGGCCGTTGCTAGGGCCGTAGCTAGGGCCGTTGCTAGGGCCGTTGCTAGGGCCCTTGTGAGGGCCGTTGCTAGGGCCCTTGTTAGGGCCGTTGCTAGGTCCCTTGTTAGGGCCGTTGCTAGGGCCCTTGTTAGGGCCGTTGCTAGGGCCCTTGTTAGGGCCGTTGCTAGGGCCCTTGTTAGGGCCGTTGCTAGGGCCCTTGTTAGGGCCGTTGCTAGGGCCCTTGTTAGGGCCGTTGCTAGGGCCCTTGTTAGGGCCGTTGCTAGGGCCGTAGCTAGGGCCGTTGCTAGGGCCGTTGCTAGGGCCGTTGCTAGGGCCCTTGTTAGGGCCGTTGCTAGGGCCCTTGTTAGGGCCGTTGCTAGGGCCCTTGTTAGGGCCGTTGCTAGGGCCCTTGTTAGGGCCGTTGCTAGGGCCGTTGCTAGGGCCGTTGTTAGGGCCGTTGCTAGGGCCGTTGCTAGGGCCCTTGTTAGGGCAGTTGCTAGGGCCGTTGCTAGGGCCGTTGCTAGGGCCTTTGTTAGGGCCGTTGCTAGGGCCGTTGCTAGGGCCCTTGCTAGGGCCGTTGCTAGGGCCTTTGTTAGGGCCGTTGCTAGGGCCGTTTCTAGGGCCGTTTCTAGGGCCGTTGCTAAGGCCGTTGCTAGGGCCGTTGCTAGGGCCGTTGTTAGGGCCGTTGCTAGGGCCGTTGCTAGGGCCCTTGTTAGGGCCGTTGCTAGGGCCGTAGCTAGGGCCGTTGCTAGGGCCGTTTCTAGGGCCCTTGTTAGGGCCGTTGCTAGGGCCCTTGTTAGGGCCGTTGCTAGGGCCCTTGTTAGGGCCGTTGCTAGGGCCCTTGTTAGGGCCGTTGCTAGGGCCCTTGTTAGGGCATTTGCTATGGCCGTTGCTAGGGCCATTGCTAGGGCCGTTGCTAGGGCCGTTGCTAGGGCCGTTGTTAGGGCCGTTGCTAGGGCCCTTGTTAGGGCCGTTGCTAGGGCCGTTGCTAGGGCCGTTGCTAGGGCCGTCGTTAGGGTTGTTCCTAGGGACGTTTCAAGGGCCGTTGTTAGGGCCGTTGCTAGGGCCTTTGTTAGGGCCGTTGCTAGGGCCGTTGTTAGGGCCGTTGCTAGGGCCGTTGCTAGGGCCGTTGTTAGGGCCATTGCTAGGGCCCTTTCTAGGGCCCTTGTTAGGGCCGTTGCTAGGGCCGTTGCTAGGGCCCTTGTTAGGGCCGTTGCTAGGGCCGTTGCTAGGGCCGTTGTTAGGGCCGTTGCTAGGGCCCTTTCTAGGGCCCTTGTTAGGGCCGTTGCTAGGGCCGTTGCTAGGGATCTTGTTAGGGCCGTTGCTAGGGTCCTTGTTAGGGCCGTTGCTAGGGCCCTTTTTAGGGCCGTTGCTAGGGCCGTTGCTAGGGCCGTTGCTAGGGCCATTGCTAGGGCCGTTGTTAAAGCAGTTGCTAGGGCCGTTGCTAGGGCCGTTGCTAGGGCCGTTGTTTGGGCCGTTGTTAGGGTCGTTGCTAGGGCCTTTGCTAAGGCCGTTGCTAGGGCCGTTGCTAGTGCCCTTGTTAGGGCCGTTGCTAGGGCCCTTGTTAGGGCCGTTGCTAGGGCCGTTGCTAGGGCCGTTGCTAGGGCCGTGCTAGGGCCGTTGCTAGGGCCGTTGCTAGGGCCGTTGCTACGGCCGTTGCTAGGGCCGTTGCTAGGGCCCTTGTTAGGGCCGTTGCTAGGGCCCTTGTTAGGGCCGTTGCTAGGGCCCTTGTTAGGGCCGTTGCTAGGGCCCTTGCTAGGGCCGTTGCTAGGGCCGTTGCTAGGGCCCTTGTTAGGGCCGTTGCTAGGGCCCTTGTTAGGGCCGTTGCTAGGGCCCTTGTTAGGGCCGTTGCTAGGGCCCTTGTTAGGGCCGTTGCTAGGGCCGTTGTTAGGGCCATGGCTAGGGCCGTTGCTACGGCCGTTGTTAGGGCCGTTGCTAGGGCCGTTGCTAGGGCCCTTGTTAGAGCCGTTGCTAGGGCCGTTGCTAGGGCCGTTGCTAGGGCCCTTGTTAGGGCCGTTGCTAGGGCCCTTGTTAGGGCCGTTGCTAGGGCCCTTGTTAGGGCCGTTACTAGGGCCCTTGTTAGGGCCATTGCTAGGGCAGTTGCTAGGGCCGTTGCTAGGGCCGTTGCAAGGGCCATTGTTAGGGCCGTTGCTAGCTCCGTTGCTAGGGCCCTTGTTAGGGCCGTTGCTAGGGCCGTTGCGAGGGCCCTTTTTAGGGCCGTTGCTAGGGCCGTTGCTAGGGCCCTTGTTAGGGCCGTTGCTAGGGACGTAGCTAGGGCCGTTGCTAGGGCCGTTGCAAGGGCCGTTGTTAGGGCCGTTGCTAGGGCCGTTGCTAGGGCCGTTGCTAGGGCCGTTGTTAGGGCCCTTGTTAGGGCCGTTGCTAGGGCCGTTGCTAGGGCCATTGCTAGGGCCGTTGCTAGGGCCCTTGTTAGGGCCGTTGCTAGGGCCGTTGTTAGGGCCGTTGTTAGGGCCTTTGTTTGGGCCGTTGCTAGGGCCCTTGTTAGGGCCGTTGCTAGGGCCGTTGCTAGGGCCCTTTCAAGGGCCGTTGTTAGGGCCGTTGCTAGGGCCCTTGTTAGGGCCGTTGCTAGGGCCGTTGTTAGGGCCGTTGCTAGGGCCGTTGCTAGGGCCGTTGCTAGGGCCGTTGCTAGGGCCCTTGTTAGGGACGTTGCTAGGGCCCTTGTTAGGGCCGTTGCTAGGGCCCTTGTTAGGGCCGTTGCTAGGGCCCTTGTTAGGGCCGTTGCTAGGGCCCTTGTTAGGTCCGTTGCTAGGGCCGTTGCTAGGGCCGTTGTTAGGGCCGTTGCTAGGGCCGTTGCTAGGGCCGTTGCTAGGGTTGTTCCTAGGTCCGTTTCAAGGCCCGTTGTTAGGGCCGTTGCTAGGGCCCTTGTTAGGGTCGTTTCTAGGGCCGTTGCTAGGGCCGTTGCTAGGGCCGTTTCTAGGGCCGTTGTTAGGGCCGTTGGTAGGGCCGTTGCTAGGGCCGTTGTTAGGGCCGTTGTTAGGGCCCTTGTTTGGGCCGTTGCTAGGGCCCTTGTTTGGGCCGTTGCTAGGGCCGTTTCAAAGGCCGTTGTTAGTGCCGTTGCTAGGGGCCTTGTTAGGGCCGTTGCTAGGGCCGTTGTTAGGGCCGTTGCTAGGGCCGTTGCTAGGGCCGTTGCTAGGGTTGTTCCAAGGGCCGTTTCAAGGGCCGTTGCTAGGGCCGTTGCTAGGGCCGTTGTTAGGGCCGTTGCTAGGGCCCTTGTTAGGGCCGTTGCTAGGGCCGTTGCTAGGGCCCTTGTTAGGGCCGTTGCTAGGGCCCTTGTTAGGGACGTTGCTAGGGCCCTTGTTAGGGCCGTTGCTAGGGCCGTGTTTAGGGCCGTTGCTAGGGCCGTTGCTAGGGCCGTTGTTAGGGCCGTTGCTTGGGCCGTTGCTAGGGCCCTTGTTAGGGCCGTTGCTAGGGCCGTTGCTAGGGCCGTTGCTAGGGCCGTTGCTAGGGCCGTTGTTAGGGCCGTTGCTAGGGCCGTTGCTAGGTCCGTTGCTAGGGCCGTTCTTAGGGCCGTTGCTAGGGCCGTTGCTAGGGCCGTTGTTAGGGCCGTTGCTAGGGCCGTTGCTAGGGCCCTTGTTAGGGCCGTTGCTAGGGCCGTTGCTAGGGCCGTTGCTAGGGCCCTTGTTAGGGCCGTTGCTAGGGCCGTTGCTAGGGCCGTTGCTAGGGCCCTTGTTAGGGCCGTTGCTAGGGCCCTTGTTAGGGCCGTTGCTAGGGCCCTTGTTAGGGCCGTTGCTAGGGCCCTAGTTAGGGCCGTTGCTAGGGCCGTTGCTAGGGCCGTTGTTAGGGCCGTTGCTAGGGCCCTTGTTAGGGCCGTTGCTAGGGCCCTTGTTAGGGCCGTTGCTAGGGCCGTTGTTAGGGCCATGGCTAGGGCCGTTGCTAGGGCCGTTGTTAGGGCCGTTGCTAGGGCCGTTGTTAGGGCCATGGCTAGGGCCGTTGCTGGGGCCCTTGTTAGGGCCGTTGCTAGGGCCGTTGCTAGGGCCCTTGTTAGGGCCGTTGCTAGGGCCCTTGTTAGGGCCGTTGCTAGGGCCCTTGTTAGGGCCGTTGCTAGGGCCCTTGTTAGGGCCATTGCTAGGGCCGTTGCTAGGGCCGTTGCTAGGGCCGTTGCAAGGGCCATTGTTAGGGCCGTTTCTAGGGCCGTTGCTAGGGCCCTTGTTAGGGCCGTTGCTAGGGCCGTTGCGAGGGCCCTTTTTAGGGCCGTTGCTAGGGCCGTTGCTAGGGCCCTTGTTAGGGCCGTTGCTAGGGACGTAGCTAGGGCCGTTGCTAGGGCCGTTGCAAGGGCCGTTGTTAGGGCCGTTGCTAGAACCGTTGCTAGGGCCGTTGCTAGGGCCGTTGTTAGGGCCCTTGTTAGGGCCGTTGCTAGGGCCGTTGCTAGGGCCATTGCTAGGGCCGTTGCTAGGGCCCTTGTTAGGGCCGTTGCTAGGGCCGTTGTTAGGGCCGTTGCTAGGGCCTTTGTTTGGGCCGTTGCTAGGGCCCTTGTTAGGGCCGTTGCTAGGGCCGTTGCTAGGGCCGTTTCAAGGGCCGTTGTTAGGGCCGTTGCTAGGGCCCTTGTTAGGGCCGTTGCTAGGGCCGTTGTTAGGGCCGTTGCTAGGGCCGTTGCTAGGGCCGTTGCTAGGGCCGTTGCTAGGGCCCTTGTTAGGGACGTTGCTAGGGCCCTTGTTAGGGCCGTTGCTAGGGCCCTTGTTAGGGCCGTTGCTAGGGCCCTTGTTAGGGCCGTTGCTAGGGCCCTTGTTAGGTCCGTTGCTAGGGCCGTTGCTAGGGCCGTTGTTAGGGCCGTTGCTAGGGCCGTTGCTAGGGCCGTTGCTAGGGTTGTTCCTAGGGCCGTTTCAAGGCCCGTTGTTAGGGCCGTTGCTAGGGCCCTTGTTAGGGCCGTTGCTAGGGCCGTTGCTAGGGCCGTTGCTAGGGCCGTTTCTAGGGCCGTTGTTAGGGCCGTTGGTAGGGCCGTTGCTAGGGCCGTTGTTAGGGCCGTTGTTAGGGCCCTTGTTTGGGCCGTTGCTAGGGCCGTTTCAAAGGCCGTTGTTAGTGCCGTTGCTAGGGGCCTTGTTAGGGCCGTTGCTAGGGCCGTTGTTAGGGCCGTTGCTAGGGCCGTTGCTAGGGCCGTTGCTAGGGTTGTTCCAAGGGCCGTTTCAAGGGCCGTTGCTAGGGCCGTTGCTAGGGCCGTTGTTAGGGCCGTTGCTAGGGCCCTTGTTAGGGCCGTTGCTAGGGCCGTTGCTAGGGCCCTTGTTAGGGCCGTTGCTAGGGCCCTTGTTAGGGACGTTGCTAGGGCCCTTGTTAGGGCCGTTGCTAGGGCCGTGTTTAGGGCCGTTGCTAGGGCCGTTGCTAGGGCCGTTGTTAGGGCCATTGCTTGGGCCGTTGCTAGGGCCCTTGTTAGGGCCGTTGCTAGGGCCGTTGCTAGGGCCGTTGCTAGGGCTATTGCTAGGGCCGTTGATAGCTCCGTTGCTAGGGCCCTTGTTAGGGCCGTTGCTAGGGCCGTTGCTAGAGCCGTTGCTAGGGCCGTTGCTAGGGCCCTTGTTAGGGCCGTTGCTAGGGCCGTAGCTAGGGCCGTTACTAGGGCCGTTGCTAGGGCCGTTGCTAGGGCCGTTGTTAGGGCCGTTGTTAGGGCCCTTGTTTGGGCCGTTGCTAGGGCCCTTGTTAGGGCCGTTGCTAGGGCCGTTGCTAGGGCCATTGCTAGGGTTGTTCCTAGGGCCGTTTCAAGGGCCCTTGTTAGGGCCGTTGCTAGGGCCGTTGCTTGGGCCGTTGTTAGGGCCGTTGCTAGGGCCGTTGCTAGGGCCGTTGTTAGGGCCGTTGCTAGGGCCGTTGCTAAGGCCGTTGCTAGGGCCGTTGCTAGGGTCCTTGTTAGGGCCGTTGCTAGGGCCGTAGCTAGGGCCGTTGCTAGGGCCCTTGTTAGGGCCGTTGCTAGGGCCGTTGCTAGGGCCGTTTCAAGGGCCGTTGTTAGGGCCGTTGCTAGGGCCCTTGTTAGGGCCGTTGCTAGGGCCGTTGGTAGGGCCGTTGCTAGGGCCGTTGCTAGGGCCGTTGCTAGGGCCGTTGCTAGGGCCGTTGCCAGGGCCGTTGCTAGGGCCGTTGCTAGGGCCCTTGTTAGGGCCTTTGCTAGGGCCCTTGTTAGGGCCTTTGCTAGGGCCCTTGTTAGGGCCGTTGCTAGGGCCCTTGTTAGGGCCGTTGCTAGGGCCCTTGTTAGGGCCGTTGCTAGGGCCCTTGTAAGGGCCGTTGCTAGGGCCGTTGCTAGGGCCGTTGTTAGGGCCGTTGCTAGGGCCGTTGCTAGGGCCGTTGCTAGGGTTGTTCCTAGGGCCGTTTCAAGGGCCGTTGTTAGGGCCGTTGCTAGGGCCCTTGTTAGGGCCGTTGCTAGGGCCGTTGCTAGGGCCGTTGCTAGGGCCGTTGCTAGGGCCGTTGTTAGGGCCGTTGTTAGGGCCCTTGTTTGGGCCGTTGCTAGGGCCCTTGTTAGGGCCGTTGCTAGGGCCGTTGCTAGGGTTGTTCCTAGGGCCGTTTCAAGGGCCGTTGTTAGGGCCGTTGCTAGGGCCCTTGTTAGAGCCGTTGCTAGGGCCATTGTTAGGGCCGTTGCTTGGGCCGTTGCTAGGGCCGTTGTTACGGCCATTGCTAGGGCCCTTGTTAGGGCCGTTGCTAGGGCCGTTGCTAGGGCCCTTGTTAGGGCCGTTGCTAGGGCCGTTGCTAGGGCCGTTGCTAGGGCCCTTGTTAGGGCCGTTGCTAGGGCCGTAGCTAGGGCCGTTACTAGGGCCGTTGCTAGGGCCTTTGCTAGGGCCGTTGTTAGGGCCGTTGCTAGGGCCCTTGTTTGGGCCGTTGCTAGGGCCCTTGTTAGGGCCGTTGCTAGGGCCGTTGCTAGGGCCGTTTCAAGGGCCGTTGTTAGGGCCGTTGCTAGGGCCCTTGTTAGGGCCGTTGCTAGGGCCGTTGTTAGGGCCGTTGCTAGGGCCGTTGCTAGGGCCGTTGCTAGGGCCGTTGCTAGGGCCCTTGTTAGGGCCGTTGCTAGGGCCGTAGCTAGGGCCATTGCTAGGGCCGTTGCTAGGGCCGTTGCTAGGGCCCTTGTTAGGGCCGTTGTTGGGCCCTTGTTAGGGCCGTTGCTAGGGCCCTTGTTAGGGCCGTTGCTAGGGCCCTTGTTAGGGCCGTTGCTAGGACCCTTGTTAGGTCCGTTGCTAGGGCCGTTGCTAGGGCCGTTGTTAGGGCCGTTGCTAGGGCCGTTGCTAGGGCCGTTGCTAGGGCCGTTGCTAGGGCCGTTGTTAGGGCCGTTGGTAGGGCCGTTGCTAGGGCCGTTGTTAGGGCCGTTGTTAGGGCCCTTGTGTGGGCCGTTGCTAGGGCCCTTGTTAGGGCCGTTGCTAGGGCCGTTGCTAGGGCCGTTGCTAGGGTTGTTCCAAGGGCTGTTTCAAGGGCCGTTGTTAGGGCCGTTGCTAGGGCCCTTGTTAGGGCCGTTGCTTGGGCCGTTGTTAGGGCCGTTGCTAGGGCCGTTGCTAGGGCCGTTGTTAGGGCCGTTGCTAGGGCCCTTGTTAGGGCCGTTGCTAGGGCCCTGGTTAGGGCCGTTGCTAGGGCCCTTGTTAGGGCCGTTGCTAGGGCCCTTGTTAGGGCCGTTGCTAGGGCCGTTGCTAGGGCCGTTTCAATGGCTGTTTTTAGGGCCGTTGCTAGGGCCCTTGTTAGGGCCGTTGCTAGGGCCGTTGTTAGGGCCGTTGTTAGGGCCGTTGCTAGGGCCGTGGTTAGGGCCGTTGCTTGGGCCATTGCTAGGGCCCTTGTTAGGGCCGTTGCTAGGGCCCTTGTTAGGGCCGTTGCTAGGGCCGTTGCTAGGGCCGTTGCTAGGGCCGTTGCTAGGGCCCTTGTTAGGGCCGTTGCTAGGGCCCTTGTTAGGGCCGTTGCTAGGGCCGTTGCTAGGGCCGTTGTTAGGGCCGTTGGTAGGGCCGTTGTTAGGGCCGTTGCTAGGGCCGTTGTTAGGGCCGTTGCTAGGGCCGTTGCTAGGGCCGTTGCTAGGGTTGTTCCTAGGGCCGTTTCAAGGGCCGTTGTTAGGGCCGTTGCTAGGGCCCTTGTTAGGGCCGTTGCTAGGGCCGTTGCTAGGGCCGTTGCTAGGGCCGTTGCTAGGGCCGTTGCTAGGGCCGTTGCTAGGGCCGTTTCAAGGGCCGTTGTTAGGGCCGTTGCTAGGGCCCTTGTTAGGGCCGTTGCTAGGGACGTAGCTAGGGCCGTTGCTAGGGCCGTTGCAAGGGCCGTTGTTAGGGCCGTTGCTAGGGCCGTTGCTAGGGCCGTTGCTAGGGCCGTTGTTAGGGCCCTTGTTAGGGCCGTTGCTAGGGCCGTTGCTAGGGCCATTGCTAGGGCCGTTGCTAGGGCCCTTGTTAGGGCCGTTGCTAGGGCCGTTCTTAGGGCCGTTGTTAGGGCCTTTGTTTGGGCCGTTGCTAGGGCCCTTGTTAGGGCCGTTGCTAGGGCCGTTGCTAGGGCCGTTTCAAGGGCCGTTGTTAGGGCCGTTGCTAGGGCCCTTGTTAGGGCCGTTGCTAGGGCCGTTGTTAGGGCCGTTGCTAGGGCCGTTGCTAGGGCCGTTGCTAGGGCCGTTGCTAGGGCCCTTGTTAGGGACGTTGCTAGGGCCCTTGTTAGGGCCGTTGCTAGGGCCCTTATTAGGGCCGTTGCTAGGGCCCTTGTTAGGGCCGTTGCTAGGGCCCTTGTTAGGTCCGTTGCTAGGGCCGTTGCTAGGGCCCTTGTTAGGGCCGTTGCTAGGGCCCTTGTTAGGGCCGTTGCTAGGGCCGTTGCTAGGGCCGTTGTTAGGGCCGTTGCTAGGGCCGTTGCTAGGGCCGTTGCTAGGGTTGTTCCTAGGGCCGTTTCAAGGGCCGTTGTTAGGGCCGTTGCTAGGGCCCTTGTTAGGGCCGTTGCTAGGGCCGTTGCTAGGGCCGTTGCTAGGGCCGTTGTTAGGGCCGTTGTTAGGGCCGTTGCTAGGGCCGTTGTTAGGGCCGTTGTTAGGGCCCTTGTTTGGGCCGTTGCTAGGGCCCTTGTTAGGGCCGTTGCTAGGGCCGTTTCAAAGGCCGTGGTTAGGGCCGTTGCTAGGGCCCTTGTTAGGGCCGTTGCTAGGGCCGTTGTTAGGGCCGTTGCTAGGGCCGTTGCTAGGGCCGTTGCTAGGGTTGTTCCTAGGGCCGTTTCAAGGGCCGTTGTTAGGGCCGTTGCTAGGGCCCTTGTTAGAGCCGTTGCTTGGGCCATTGTTAGGGCCGTTGCTAGGGCCGTTGCTAGGGCCGTTGTTACGGCCATTGCTAGGGCCCTTGTTAGGGCCGTTGCTAGGGCCGTTGCTCGGGCCCTTGTTAGGGCCGTTGCTAGGGCCGTTGCTAGGGCCGTTGCTAGGGCCCTTGTTAGGGCCGTTGCTAGGGCCGTAGCTAGGGCCGTTACTAGGGCCGTTGCTAGGGCCTTTGCTAGGGCCGTTGTTAGGGCCGTTGCTAGGGCCTTTGTTTGGGCCGTTGCTAGGGCCCTTGTTAGGGCCGTTGCTAGGGCCGTTGCTAGGGCCGTTTCAAGGGCCCTTGTTAGGGCCGTTGCTAGGGCCGTTGTTAGGGCCGTTGCTAGGGCCGTTGCTAGGGCCGTTAATAGGGCCGTTGCTAGGGCCCTTGTTAGGGCCGTTGCTAGGGCCGTAGCTAGGGCCGTTGCTAGGGCCGTTGCTAGGGCCGTTGCTAGGGCCCTTGTTAGGGCCGTTGCTAGGGCCCTTGTTAGGGCCGTTGCTAGGGCCCTTGTTAGGGCCGTTGCTAGGGCCCTTGTTAGGGCCGTTGCTAGGACCCTTGTTAGGTCCGTTGCTAGGGCCGTTGCTAGGGCCGTTGTTAGGGCCGTTGCTAGGGCCGTTGCTAGGGCCGTTGCTAGGGTTGTTCCTAGGGCCATTTCAAGGGCCGTTGTTAGGGCCGTTGCTAGGGCCCTTGTTAGGGCCGTTGCTAGGGCCGTTGCTAGGGCCGTTGCTAGGGCCGTTGCTAGGGCCGTTGTTAGGGCCGTTGGTAGGGCCGTTGCTAGGGCCGTTGTTAGGGCCGTTGTTAGGGCCCTTGTTTGGGCCGTTGCTAGGGCCCTTGTTAGGGCCGTTGCTAGGGCCGTTGCTAGGGCCGTTGCTAGGATTGTTCCAAGGGCTGTTTCAAGGGCCGTTGTTAGGGCCGTTGCTAGGGCCCTTGTTAGGGCCGTTGCTTGGGCCGTTGTTAGGGCCGTTGCTAGGGCCGTTGCTAGGGCCGTTGTTAGGGCCGTTGCTAGGGCCCTTGTTAGGGCCGTTGCTAGGGCCCTTGTTAGGGCCGTTGCTAGGGCCCTTGTTAGGGCCGTTGCTAGGGCCCTTGTTAGGGCCGTTGCTAGGGCCCTTGTTAGGGCCGTTGCTAGGGCCGTTGCTAGGGCCGTTTCAATGGCTGTTGTTAGGGCCGTTGCTAGGGCCCTTGTTAGGGCCGTTGCTAGGGCCGTTGTTAGGGCCGTTGCTAGGGCCGTTGCTAGGGCCGTTGTTAGGGCCGTTGCTTGGGCTGTTGCTAGGGCCCTTGTTAGGGCCGTTGCTAGGGCCCTTGTTAGGGCCGTTGCTAGGGCCCTTGTTAGGGCCGTTGCTAGGGCCATTGTTAGGGCCGTTGTTAGGGCCGTTGGTAGGGCCGTTGTTAGGGCCGTTGCTAGGGCCGTTGTTAGGGCCGTTGCTAGGGCCGTTGCTAGGGCCGTTGCTAGGGTCGTTCCTAGGGCCGTTTCAAGGGCCGTTGTTAGGGCCGTTGCTAGGGCCCTTGTTAGGGCCGTTGCTAGGGCCGTTGCTAGGGCCGTTGCTAGGTCCGTTGCTAGGGCCGTTGTTAGGGCCGTTACTAGGGCCGTTGTTAGGGCCGTTGCTAGGGCCGTTGCTAGGGCCGTTGCTAGGGCCCTTGTTAGAGCCGTTGCTTGGGCCATTGTTAGGGCCGTTGCTAGGGCCGTTGTTACGGCCATTGCTAGGGCCCTTGTTAGGGCCGTTGCTAGGGCCGTTGCTCGGGCCCTTGTTAGGGCCGTTGCTAGGGCCGTTGCTAGGGCCGTTGCTAGGGCCCTTGTTAGGGCCGTTGCTAGGGCCGTAGCTAGGGCCGTTACTAGGGCCGTTGCTAGGGCCTTTGCTAGGGCCGTTGTTAGGGCCGTTGCTAGGGCCTTTGTTTGGGCCGTTGCTAGGGCCCTTGTTAGGGCCGTTGCTAGGGCCGTTGCTAGGGCCGTTTCAAGGGCCGTTGTTAGGGCCGTTGCTAGGGCCCTTGTGAGGGCCGTTGCTAGGGCCGTTGTTAGGGCCGTTGCTATGGCCGTTGCTAGGGCCTTTGCTAGGGCCGTTGCTAGGGCCCTTGTTAGGGCCGTTGCTAGGGCCGTAGCTAGGGCCGTTGCTAGGGCCGTTGCTAGGGCCGTTGCTAGGGCCCTTGTTAGGGCCGTTGCTAGGGCCCTTGTTAGGGCCGTTGCTAGGGCCCTTGTTAGGGCTGTTGCTAGGGCCCTTGTTAGGGCCGTTGCTAGGGCCCTTGTTAGGGCCGTTGCTAGGACCCTTGTTAGGTCCGTTGCTAGGGCCGTTGCTAGGGCCGTTGTTAGGGCCGTTGCTAGGGCCGTTGCTAGGGCCGTTGCTAGGGTTGTTCCTAGGGCCATTTCAAGGGCCGTTGTTAGGGCCGTTGCTAGGGCCCTTGTTAGGGCCGTTGCTAGGGCCGTTGCTAGGGCCGTTGCTAGGGCCGTTGCTAGGGCCGTTGTTAGGGCCGTTGGTAGGGCCGTTGCTAGGGCCGTTGTTAGGGCCGTTGTTAGGGCCCTTGTTTGGGCCGTTGCTAGGGCCCTTGTTAGGGCCGTTGCTAGGGCCGTTGCTAGGGCCGTTGCTAGGATTGTTCCAAGGGCTGTTTCAAGGGCCCTTGTTAGGGCCGTTGCTTGGGCCGTTGTTAGGGCCGTTGTTAGGGCCGTTGCTAGGGCCCTTGTTAGGGCCGTTGCTAGGGCCCTTGTTAGGGCCGTTGTTAGGGCCCTTGTTAGGGCCGTTGCTAGGGCCCTTGTTAGGGCCGTTGCTAGGGCCCTTGTTAGGGCCGTTGCTAGGGCCGTTGCTAGGGCCGTTTCAATGGCTGTTGTTAGGGCCGTTGCTAGGGCCCTTGTTAGGGCCGTTGCTAGGGCCGTTGTTAGGGCCGTTGCTAGGGCCGTTGCTAGGGCCGTTGTTAGGGCCGTTGCTTGGGCCGTTGCTAGGGCCCTTGTTAGGGCCGTTGCTAGGGCCCTTGTTAGGGCCGTTGCTAGGGCCGTTGTTAGGGCCGTTGGTAGGGCCGTTGGTAGGGCCGTTGTTAGGGCCGTTGCTAGGGCCGTTGTTAGGGCCGTTGCTAGGGCCGTTGCTAGGGCCGTTGCTAGGGTTGTTCCTAGGGCCGTTTCAAGGGCCGTTGTTAGGGCCGTTGCTAGGGCCCTTGTTAGGGCCGTTGCTAGGGCCGTTGCTAGGGCCGTTGCTAGGTCCGTTGCTAGGGCCGTTGTTAGGGCCGTTGTTAGGGCCCTTGTTTGGGCCGTTGCTAGGGCCCTTGTTAGGACCGTTGCTAGAACCGTTTCAAAGGCCGTGGTTAGGGCCGTTGCTAGGGCCCTTGTTAGGGCCGTTGCTAGGGCCGTTGTTAGGGCCGTTGCTAGGGCCGTTGCTAGGGCCGTTGCTAGGGTTGTTCCTAGGGCCGTTTCAAGGGCCGTTGTTAGGGCCGTTGCTTGGGCCGTTGTTAGGGCCGTTGCTAGGGCCGTTGCTAGGGCCGTTGTTACGGCCGTTGCTAGGGCCCTTGTTAGGGCCGTTGCTAGGGCCGTTGCTAGGGCCCTTGTTAGGGCCGTTGCTAGGGCCGTTGCTAGGGCCGTTGCTAGGACCCTTGATAGGGCCGTTGCTAGGGCCGTAGCTAGGGCCGTAACTAGGGCCGTTGCTAGGGCCGTTGCTAGGGCCGTTGTTAGGGCCGTTGCTAGGGCCTTTGTTTGGGCCGTTGCTAGGGCCCTTGTTAGGGCCGTTGCTAGGGCCGTTGCTAGGGCCGTATCAAGGGCCGTTGTTAGGGCCGTTGCTAGGGCCCTTGTTAGGGCCGTTGCTAGGGCCGTTGTTAGGGCCGTTGCTAGGGCCGTTGCTAGGGCTGTTGTTAGGGCCGTTGCTAGGGCCCTTGTTAGGGCCGTTGCTAGGGCCGTAGCTAGGGCCATTGCTAGGGCCGTTGCTAGGGCCGTTGCTAAAGCCCTTGTTAGGGCCGTTGCTAGGTCCCTTGTTAGGGCCGTTGCTAGGGCCCTTGTTAGGGCCGTTGCTAGGGCCCTTGTTAGGGCCGTTGTTAGGGCCCTTGTTAGGGCCGTTGCTAGGACCCTTGTTAGGTCCGTTGCTGGGGCCGTTGCTAGGGCCGTTGTTAGGGCCGTTGATAGGGCCGTTGCTAGGGCCGTTGCTAGGGTTGTTCCTAGGGCCGTTTCAAGGGCCGTTGTTAGGGCCGTTGCTAGGGCCCTTGTTAGGGCCGTTGTTAGGGCCGTTGCTAGGGCCGTTGCTAGGGCCGTTGCTAGGGTTGTTCCTAGGGCCGTTTCAAGGGCCGTTGTTAGGGCCGTTGCTAGGGCCCTTGTTAGGGCCATTGCTAGGGCCGTTGCTAGGGCCGTTGCTAGGGCCGTTGCTAGGGCCGTTGTTAGGGCCGTTGTTAGGGCCGTTGCTAGGGCCGTTGTTAGGGCCGTTGTTAGGGCCCTTGTTTGGGCCGTTGCTAGGGCCCTTGTTAGGGCCGTTGCTAGGGCCGTTTCAAAGGCCGTGGTTAGGGCCGTTGCTAGGGCCGTTGTTAGGGCCGTTGCTAGGGCCGTTGCTAGGGCCGTTGCTAGGGTTGTTCCTAGGGCCGTTTCAAGGGCCGTTGTTAGGGCCGTTGCTAGGGCCCTTGTTAGAGCCGTTGCTTGGGCCATTGTTAGGGCCGTTGCTAGGGCCGTTGCTAGGGCCGTTGTTACGGCCATTGCTAGGGCCCTTGTTAGGGCCGTTGCTAGGGCCGTTGCTAGGGCCCTTGTTAGGGCCGTTGCTAGGGCCGTTGCTAGGGCCATTGCTAGGGCCCTTGTTAGGGCCGTTGCTAGGGCCGTAGCTAGGGCCGTTACTAGGCCCGTTGCTAGGGCCTTTGCTAGGGCCGTTGTTAGGGCCGTTGCTAGGGCCTTTGTTTGGGCCGTTGCTAGGGCCCTTGTTAGGGCCGTTGCTAGGGCCGTTGCTAGGGCCGTTTCAAGGGCCGTTGTTAGGGCCGTTGCTAGGGCCCTTGTTAGGGCCGTTGCTAGGGCCCTTTTTAGGGCCGTTGCTAGGGCCCTTGTTAGGGCCGTTGCTAGGGCCCTTGTTAGGGCCGTTGCTAAGGCCCTTGTTAGGGCCGTTGCTAGGGCCGTTGCTAGGGCCGTTGTTTTGGCCGTTGCTAGGGCCGTTGCTAGGGCCGTTGCTAGGGTTGTTCCTAGGGCCGTTTCAAGGGCCGTTGTTAGGGCCGTTGCTAGGGCCCTTGTTAGGGCCGTTGCTAGGGCCGTTGTTAGGGCCGTTGCTAGGGCCGTTGCTAGGGCCGTTGTTAGGGCCTTTGTAGGGCCGTTGCTAGGGCCGTTGCTAGGGCCTTTGCTAGGGCCCTTGTTAGGGCCGTTGCTAGGGCCGTAGCTAGGGCCGTTGCTAGGGCCGTTGCTAGGGCCCTTGTTAAGGCCGTTGCTAGGGCCCTTGTTAGGGCCGTTGCTAGGGCCTTGTTAGGACCGTTGCTAGGGCCCTTGTTAGGTCCGTTGCTAGGGCCGTTGCTAGGGCCGTTGCTAGGGCCGTTGCTAGGGCCCTTTTTAGGGCCGTTGCTAGGGCCGTTGCTAGGGCCGTTCCTAGGGCCGTTGTTATGTTCGTTGCTAGGGCCGTTGCTAGGTCCGTTGCTAGGGCCGTTGCCAGGGCCCTTGTTAGGGCCGTTGCTAGGGCCGTAGCTAGGGCCGTTTCTAGGGCCGTTGCTAGGGCCGTTGCTAGGGCCCTTGTTAGGGCCGTTGCTAGGGCTGTTGTTAGGGCCCTTGTTAGGGCCGTTGCTAGGGCCGTTGTTAGGGCCCTTGTTAGGGCCGTTGCTAGGGCCGTTGCTAGGGCCGTTGCTAGGGCCCTTGTTTGGGCCGTTGCTAGGGCCCTTGTTAGGGCCGTTGCTAGGGCCCTTGTTAGGGCCGTTGCTCGGGCCCTTGTTAGGGCCGTTGCTAGGGCCCTTGTTAGGGCCGTTGCTAGGGCCGTTGCTAGGGCCGTTGCTAGGGCCGTTGCTTGCTCCGTGGCTAGGGCCCTTGTTAGGGCCGTTGCTAGGGCCGTTGCTAGGGCCGTTGTTAGGGCCGTTGCTAGGGCCGTTGCTAGGGCCGTTGCTAGGGTTGTTCCTAGGGCCGTTTCAAGGGCCGTTGTTAGGGCCGTTGCTAGGGCCCTTGTTAGGGACGTTCCTAGGGCCGTTGTTAGGGCCGTTGCTAGGGCCGTTGCTAGGGCCGTTGCTAGGGCCGTTGCTAGGGCCGTTGCTAGGGCCGTTGCTAGGGCCGTTCCTAGGGCCCTTGTTAGGGCCGTTGCTAGGGCCATAGCTAGGGCCGTTGCTAGGGCCGTTGCTAAGGCCGTTGCTAGTGCCCTTGTTAGGGCCGTTGCTAGGGCCCTTGTTAGGGCCGTTGCTAGGGCCCTTGTTAGGGCCGTTGCTAGGGCCCTTGTTAGGGCCGTTGCTAAGGCCCTTGTTAGGGCCGTTGCTAGGGCCGTTGTTTGGGCCGTTGCTAGGGCCGTTGCTAGGGCCGTTGCTAGGGTTGTTCCTAGGGCCGTTTCAAGGGCCGTTGTTAGGGCCGTTGCTAGGGCCCTTGTTAGGGCCGTTGCTAGGGCCGTTGTTAGGGCCGTTGCTAGGGCCGTTGCTAGGGCCGTTGTTAGGGCCTTTGCTAGGGCCGTTGCTAGGGCCGTTGCTAGGGCCTTTGCTAGGGCCCTTGTTAGGGCCGTTGCTAGGGCCGTAGCTAGGGCCGTTGCTAGGGCCGTTGCTAGGGCCGTTGCTAGGGCCCTTGTTAGGGCCGTAGCTAGGGCCCTTGTTAGGGCCGTTGCTAGGGCCCTTGTTAGGGCCGTTGCTAGGGCCCTTGTTAGGACCGTTGCTAGGGCCCTTGTTAGGGCCCTTGCTAGGGCCGTTGCTAGGGCTGTTGCTAGGGCCGTTGCTAGGGCCGTTGCTAGGGCCGTTGCTAGGGCCGTTGCTAGGGCCGTTGCTAGGGCCCTTGTTAGGACCGTTGCTAGGGCCCTTGTTAGGGCCGTTGCTAGGGCCGTTGCTAGGGCCGTTGTTTGGGCCGTTGCTAGGGCCGTTGCTAGGGCCGTTGCTAGGGTTGTTCCTAGGGCCGTTTCAAGGGCCGTTGTTAGGGCCGTTGCTAGGGCCCTTGTTAGGACCGTTGCTAGGGCCCTTGTTAGGGCCGTTGCTAGGGCCGTTGCTAGGGCCGTTGCTAGGGCCCTTGTTAGGACCGTTGCTAGGGCCCTTGTTAGGGCCGTTGCTAGGGCCGTTGTTAGGGCCTTTGCTAGGGCCGTTGCTAGGGCCGTTGTTTGGGCCGTTGCTAGGGCCGTTGCTAGGGCCGTTGCTAGGGTTGTTCCTAGGGCCGTTTCAAGGGCCGTTGTTAGGGCCGTTGCTAGGGCCCTTGTTAGGGCCGTTGCTAGGGCCGTTGTTAGGGCCGTTGCTAGGGCCGTTGTTAGGGCCGAGGGTAGGGCCGTTGCTAGGGCCGTTGCTAGGGCCGTTGCTAGGGCCGTTGCTAGGGCCGTTGCTAGCTCCGTTGCTAGGGCCCTTGTTAGGGCCTTTGCTAGGGCCGTTGCTAGGGCCGTTGCTAGGGCCGTTGCTAGGGCCGTTGCTAGGGCCGTTGCTAGGGCCCTTGTTAGGGCCGTTGCTAGGGCTGTTGTTAGGGCCCTTGTTAGGGCCGTTGCTAGGGCCGTTGCTAGGGCCCTTGTTAGGGCCGTTGCTAGGGCCGTTGCTAGGGCCGTTGTTTGGGCCGTTGTTAGGGCCGTTGCTAGGGCCGTTGCTAGGGCCCTTGTTAGGGCCGTTGCTAGGGCCGTTGCTAGGGCCCTTGTTAGGGCCGTTGCTAGGGCCGTTGCTAGGGCCGTTGCTAGGGCCCTTGTTTGGGCCGTTGCTAGGGCCCTTGTTAGGGCCGTTGCTAGGGCCCTTGTTAGGGCCGTTGCTCGGGCCCTTGTTAGGGCCGTTGCTAGGGCCCTTGTTAGGGCCGTTGCTAGGGCCGTTGCTAGGGCCGTTGCTAGGGCCGTTGCTTGCTCCGTGGCTAGGGCCCTTGTTAGGGCCGTTGCTAGGGCCGTTGCTAGGGCCGTTGTTAGGGCCGTTGCTAGGGCCGTTGCTAGGGCCGTTGCTAGGGTTGTTCCTAGGGCCGTTTCAAGGGCCGTTGTTAGGGCCGTTGCTAGGGCCCTTGTTAGGGACGTTCCTAGGGCCGTTGTTAGGGCCGTTGCTAGGGCCGTTGCTAGGGCCGTTGCTAGGGCCGTTGCTAGGGCCGTTGCTAGGGCCGTTGCTAGGGCCGTTCCTAGGGCCCTTGTTAGGGCCGTTGCTAGGGCCGTAGCTAGGGCCGTTGCTAGGGCCGTTGCTAAGGCCGTTGCTAGTGCCCTTGTTAGGGCCGTTGCTAGGGCCCTTGTTAGGGCCGTTGCTAGGGCCCTTGTTAGGGCCGTTGCTAGGGCCCTTGTTAGGGCCGTTGCTAAGGCCCTTGTTAGGGCCGTTGCTAGGGCCGTTGTTTGGGCCGTTGCTAGGGCCGTTGCTAGGGCCGTTGCTAGGGTTGTTCCTAGGGCCGTTTCAAGGGCCGTTGTTAGGGCCGTTGCTAGGGCCCTTGTTAGGGCCGTTGCTAGGGCCGTTGTTAGGGCCGTTGCTAGGGCCGTTGCTAGGGCCGTTGTTAGGGCCTTTGCTAGGGCCGTTGCTAGGGCCGTTGCTAGGGCCTTTGCTAGGGCCCTTGTTAGGGCCGTTGCTAGGGCCGTAGCTAGGGCCGTTGCTAGGGCCGTTGCTAGGGCCGTTGCTAGGGCCCTTGTTAGGGCCGTAGCTAGGGCCCTTGTTAGGGCCGTTGCTAGGGCCCTTGTTAGGGCCGTTGCTAGGGCCCTTGTTAGGACCGTTGCTAGGGCCCTTGTTAGGGCCCTTGCTAGGGCCGTTGCTAGGGCTGTTGCTAGGGCCGTTGCTAGGGCCGTTGCTAGGGCCGTTGCTAGGGCCGTTGCTAGGGCCGTTGCTAGGGCCCTTGTTAGGACCGTTGCTAGGGCCCTTGTTAGGGCCGTTGCTAGGGCCGTTGCTAGGGCCGTTGTTTGGGCCGTTGCTAGGGCCGTTGCTAGGGCCGTTGCTAGGGTTGTTCCTAGGGCCGTTTCAAGGGCCGTTGTTAGGGCCGTTGCTAGGGCCCTTGTTAGGACCGTTGCTAGGGCCCTTGTTAGGGCCGTTGCTAGGGCCGTTGCTAGGGCCGTTGCTAGGGCCCTTGTTAGGACCGTTGCTAGGGCCCTTGTTAGGGCCGTTGCTAGGGCCGTTGTTAGGGCCTTTGCTAGGGCCGTTGCTAGGGCCGTTGTTTGGGCCGTTGCTAGGGCCGTTGCTAGGGCCGTTGCTAGGGTTGTTCCTAGGGCCGTTTCAAGGGCCGTTGTTAGGGCCGTTGCTAGGGCCCTTGTTAGGACCGTTGCTAGGGCCCTTGTTAGGGCCGTTGCTAGGGCCCTTATTAGGGCCGTTTCTAGGGCTCTTGTTAGGGCCGTTGCTAGGGCCGTTGCTAGGGCCGTTGTTAGGGCCGTTGTTAGGTCCCTTGTTTGGGCCGTTGCTAGGGCCCTTGTTAGGGCCGTTGCTAGGGCCGTTGCTAGGGCCGTTTCAAAGGCCCTTCTTAGGGCCGTTGCTAGGGCCCTTGTTAGGGCCGTTGCTAGGGCCCTTGTTAGGGCCGTTGCTAGGGCCCTTGTTAGGGCCGTTAATAGGGCCCTTTTTAGGGCCGTTGCTAGGGCCGTTGTTAGGGCCCTTGTTAGGGCCGTTGCTAGGGCCCTTGTTAGGGCCGTTGCTAGGGCCGTTGCTAGGGCCGTTGCTAGGGCCCTTGTTAGGGCCGTTGCTAGGGCCGTTGTTAGGGCCCTTGTTAAAGCCGTTGCTAGGGCCCTCGTTAGGGCTGTTGCTAGGGCCCTTGTTAGGGCCGTTGCTAGGGCACTTGTTAGGGCCGTTAATAGGGCACTTGTTAGGGCCGTTGCTAGGGCCGTTGCTAGGGCCGTTTCAATGGCTGTTGTTAGGGCCGTTGCTAGGGCCCTTGTTAGGGCCGTTGCTAGGGCCGTTGCTAGGGCCGTTGCTAGGGCCGTTGCTAGGGCCGTTGCTAGGGCCGTTGCTAGGGCCGTTGCTAGGGCCCTTGTTAGGGCCGTTGCTAGGGCCGTTGCTAGGGCCCTAGTTAGGGCCGTTGCTAGGGCCGTTGCTAGGGCCGTTGCTAGGGCCTTTGCTAGGGCCGTTGCTAGGGCCCTTGTTAGGGCCGTTGCTAGGGCCCTTGTTAGGGCCGTTGCTAGGGCCCTTGTTAGGGCCGTTGCTAGGGCCCTTGTTAGGGCCGTTGCTAGGGCCCTTGTTAGGGCCGTTGCTAGGGCCGTTGCTAGGGCCGTTGCTAGGGCCGTTGTTAGGGCCGAGGGTAGGGCCGTTGCTAGGGCCGTTGCTAGGGCCGTTGCTAGGGCCGTTGCTAGGGCCGTTGCTAGCTCCGTTGCTAGGGCCCTTGTTAGGGCCTTTGCTAGGGCCGTAGCTAGGGCCGTTACTAGGGCCGTTGCTAGGGCCGTTGCTAGGGCCGTTGTTAGGGCCGTTGTTAGGGCCCTTGTTTGGGCCGTTGCTAGGGCCCTTGTTAGGGCCGTTGCTAGGGCCGTTGTTAGGGCCGTTGCTAGGGCCGTTGCTAGGGCCGTTGCTAGGGTTGTTCCTAGGGCCGTTTCAAGGGCCGTTGTTAGGGCCGTTGCTAGGGCCCTTGTTAGGGACGTTGCTAGGGCCGTTGTTAGGGCCGTTGCTAGGGCCGTTGCTAGGGCCGTTGCTAGGGCCGTTGCTAGGGCCGTTGCTAGGGCCGTTGCTAGGGCCGTTCCTAGGGCCCTTGTTAGGGCCGTTGCTAGGGCCGTAGCTAGGGCCGTTGCTAGGGCCGTTGCTAAGGCCGTTTCTAGTGCCCTTGTTAGGGCCGTTGCTAGGGCCCTTGTTAGGGCCGTTGCTAGGGCCCTTGTTAGGGCCGTTGCTAGGGCCCTTGTTAGGGCCGTTGCTAAGGCCCTTGTTAGGGCCGTTGCTAGGGCCGTTGTTTGGGCCGTTGCTAGGGCCGTTGCTAGGGCCGTTGCTAGGGTTGTTCCTAGGGCCGTTGTTAGGGCCGTTGCTAGGGCCCTTGTTAGGGCCGTTGCTAGGGCCGTTGTTAGGGCCGTTGCTAGGGCCGTTGCTAGGGCCGTTGTTAGGGCCTTTGCTAGGGCCGTTGCTAGGGCCGTTGCTAGGGCCCTTGTTAGGGCCGTAGCTAGGGCCCTTGTTAGGGCCGTTGCTAGGGCCCTTGTTAGGGCCGTTGCTAGGGCCCTTGTTAGGGCCGTTGCTAGGGCCCTTGTTAGGGCCCTTGCTAGGGCCGTTGCTAGGGCCGTTGCTAGGGCCGTTGCTAGGGCCGTTGCTAGGGCCGTTGCTAGGGCCGTTGCTAGGGCCGTTGCTAGGGCCCTTGTTAGGGCCGTTGCTAGGGCCCTTGTTAGGGCCGTTGCTAGGGCCGTTGCTAGGGCCGTTGTTTGGGCCGTTGCTAGGGCCGTTGCTAGGGCCGTTGCTAGGGTTGTTCCTAGGGCCGTTGCTAGGGCCGTTGCTAGGGCCGTTGCTAGGGCCGTTGCTAGGGCCCTTGTTAGGGCCGTTGCTAGGGCCGTTGCTAGGGCCCTAGTTAGGGCCGTTGCTAGGGCCGTTGCTAGGGCCGTTGCTAGGGCCTTTGCTAGGGCCGTTGCTAGGGCCCTTGTTAGGGCCGTTGCTAGGGCCCTTGTTAGGGCCGTTGCTAGGGCCCTTGTTAGGGCCGTTGCTAGGGCCCTTGTTAGGGTCGTTGCTAGGGCCCTTGTTAGGGCCGTTGCTAGGGCCGTTGCTAGGGCCGTTGCTAGGGCCCTTGTTAGGACCGTTGCTAGGGCCCTTGTTAGGGCCGTTGCTAGGGCCGTTGCTAGGGCCGTTGCTAGGGCCCTTGTTTGGGCCGTTGCTAGGGCCCTTGTTAGGGCCGTTGCTAGGGCCCTTGTTAGGGCCGTTGCTAGGGCCCTTGTTAGGGCCGTTGCTAGGGCCCTTGTTAGGGCCGTTGCTAGGGCCGTTGCTAGGGCCGTTGCTAGGGCCGTTGCTTGCTCCGTGGCTAGGGCCCTTGTTTGGGCCGTTGCTAGGGCCCTTGTTAGGGCCGTTGCTAGGGCCGTTGCCAGGGCCGTTGCTAGGGCCGTTGCTAGGGCCGTTGCTAGGGCCGTTGCTAGGGCCGTTGCTAGGGCCGTTGCTAGGGCCGTTCCTAGGGCCCTTGTTAGGGCCGTTGCTAGGGCCGTAGCTAGGGCCGTTGCTAGGGCCGTTGCTAAGGCCGTTGCTAGGGCCCTTGTTAGGGCCGGTGCTAGGGCCCTTTTTAGGGCCGTTGCTAGGGCCCTTGTTAGGGCCGTTGCTAGGGCCCTTGTTAGGGCCGTTGCTAAGGCCCTTGTTAGGGCCGTTGCTAGGGCCGTTGCTAGGGCCGTTGTTTTGGCCGTTGCTAGGGCCGTTGCTAGGGCCGTTGCTAGGGTTGTTCCTAGGGCCGTTTCAAGGGCCGTTGTTAGGGCCGTTGCTAGGGCCCTTGTTAGGGCCGTTGCTAGGGCCGTTGTTAGGGCCGTTGCTAGGGCCGTTGCTAGGGCCGTTGTTAGGGCCTTTGTAGGGCCGTTGCTAGGGCCGTTGCTAGGGCCTTTGCTAGGGCCCTTGTTAGGGCCGTTGCTAGGGCCGTAGCTAGGGCCGTTGCTAGGGCCGTTGCTAGGGCCCTTGTTAAGGCCGTTGCTAGGGCCCTTGTTAGGGCCGTTGCTAGGGCCTTGTTAGGACCGTTGCTAGGGCCCTTGTTAGGTCCGTTGCTAGGGCCGTTGCTAGGGCCGTTGCTAGGGCCGTTGCTAGGGCCCTTTTTAGGGCCGTTGCTAGGGCCGTTGCTAGGGCCGTTCCTAGGGCCGTTGTTATGTCCGTTGCTAGGGCCGTTGCTAGGTCCGTTGCTAGGGCCGTTGCTAGGGCCCTTGTTAGGGCCGTTGCTAGGGCCGTAGCTAGGGCCGTTTCTAGGGCCGTTGCTAGGGCCCTTGCTAGGGCCCTTGTTAGGGCCGTTGCTAGGGCTGTTGTTAGGGCCCTTGTTAGGGCCGTTGCTAGGGCCCTTGTTAGGGCCGTTGCTAGGGCCGTTGCTAGGGCCCTTGTTAGGGCCGTTGCTAGGGCCGTTGCTAGGGCCGTTGCTAGGGCCCTTGTTTGGGCCGTTGCTAGGGCCCTTGTTAGGGCCGTTGCTAGGGCCCTTGTTAGGGCCGTTGCTAGGGCCGTTGCTAGGGCCGTTGCTAGGGCCGTTGCTTGCTCCGTGGCTAGGGCCCTTGTTAGGGCCGTTGCTAGGGCCCTTGTTAGGGCCGTTGCTAGGGCCGTTGCTAGGGCCGTTGTTAGGGCCGTTGTTAGGGCCCTTGTTTGGGCCGTTGCTAGGGCCCTTGTTAGGGCCGTTGCTAGGGCCGTTGTTAGGGCCGTTGCAAGGGCCGTTGCTAGGGCCGTTGCTAGGGTTGTTCCTAGGGCCGTTTCAAGGGCCTTTGTTAGGGCCGTTGCTAGGGCCGTTGCTAGGGCTGTTGCTAGGGCCGTTGCTAGGGCCGTTTCAAGGGCCTTTGTTAGGGCCGTTGCTAGGGCCGTTGATAGGGCTGTTGCTAGGGCCGTTGCTAGGGCCGTTGCTAGGGCCGTTGCTAGGGCCGTTGCTAAGGCCGTTGCTAGGGCCCTTGTTAGGGCCGTTGCTAGGGCCGTAGCTAGGGCCGTTGCTAGGGCCGTTGCTAAGGCCGTTGCTAGGGCCCTTGTTAGGGCCGTTGCTAGGGCCCTATTTAGGGCCGTTGCTAGGGCCCTTGTTAGGGCCGTTGCTAGGGCCCTTGTTAGGGCCGTTGCTAGGGCCCTTGTTAGGGCCGTTGCTAGGGCCGTTACTAAGGCCGTTGATTGGGCCGTTGCTAGGGCAGTTGCTAGGGCCGTTGCTAGTGTTGTTCCTAGGGCCGTTTCAAGGGCCGTTGTTAGGGCCGTTGCTAGGGCCCTTGTTAGGGCTGTTGCTAGGGCCGTTGTTAGGGCCGTTGCTAGGGCCTTTGCTAGGGCCGTTGTTAGGGCCATTGCTCGGGCCGTTGCTAGGGCCGTTGCTAGGGCCGTTGCTAGGGCCCTTGTTAGGGCCGTTGCTAGGGCCGTAGCTAGGGCCGTTGTTAGGGCCGTTGCTAGGGCCGTTGCTAGGGCCCTTGTTAGGGCCGTTGCTAGGGCCCTTGTTTGGGCCGTTGCTAGGGCCCTTGTTAGGGCCGTTGCTAGGGCCCTTGTTAGGGCCGTTGCTAGGGCCCTTGTTAGGGCCGTTGCTATGGCCCTTGTTAAGTCCGTTGCTAGGGCTGTTGCTAGGGCCCTTGTTAGGGCCGTTGCTAGGGCCGTTGCTAGGGCCCTTGTTAGGGCCGTTGCTAGGGCAGTTGCGAGGGCCGTTGCTAGGGCCCTTGTTAGGGCCGTTGCTAGTGCCGTTGCTAGGGCCGTTGCTAGGGCCCTTGTTAGGGCCAGTGCTACGGCCGTAGCTAGGGCCGTTGTTAGGGCCCTTTTTAGGGCCGTTGCTAGGGCCGTTGCTAGGGCCGTTCCTAGGGCCGTTGTTATGTCCGTTGCTAGGGCCGTTGCTATGGCCGTTGTTAGGGCCGTTGAAAGGGCCGTTGTTAGGGCCGTTGCTAGGGCCGTTGCTAGGGCTCTTGTTAGGGCCGTTGCTACGGCCCTTGTTAGGGCCGTTGCTAGGGCCGTTGCTAGGGTCGTTGTTAGGGCCCTTGTTAGGGCCGTTTTTAGGGCCATTGCTAGGGCCGTTTTAGGGCCGTGGCAAGGGCTGTTGCTAGGGCCGTTGCTAGGGCCGTTGCTAGGGTCCTTGTTAGGGCCCTTGTTAGGGCCGTTGTTAGGGCCGTTGCTAGGGCCGTTGCTAGGGCCTTTGCTAGGGCCGTTGTTAGGGCCGTTCCTAGGGCCGTTGTTAGGGCCGTTGCTAGGGCCGTTGCTAAGGCCATTGCGAGGGCCGTTGCTAGGGCCCTTATTAGGGCCATTGCTAGGGCCATTGCTAGTGCCGTTGCTAGGGCCGTTGCTAGGGCCGTTGCTAGGGCCGTTGCTAGGGCCCTTGTTAGGGCCGTTGCTAGGGCCGTTGCTAGGGCCGTTGCTAGGGCCGTTGCTAGGGCCGTTAGGGCCGTTGTTAGGGCCGTTGCTAGGGCCCTTGTTAGGGCCGTTGCTAGGGCCGTTGTTAGGGCCGTTGCTAGAACCCTTGTTTGGGCCGTTGCTAGGGCCCTTGTTTGGGCCGTTGCTAGGGCCGTTGCTAGGGCCGTTGCTAGGGCCGTTGCTAGGGCCGTTGCTAGGGCCGTGGCTAGGACCGTTGCTAGGGCCGTGGTTACGGCCGTTTTTAGGGCCGTTGCTAGGTCCGTTGCTAGGTCCGTTGCTAGGGCCGTAGCTAGGGCCGTTTCTAGGGCCGTTGCTAGGGCCGTTGCTAGGGCCCTTGTTAGGGCCGTTGCTAGGGCCGTTGTTAGGGCCGTTGCTAGGGCCGTTGTTAGGGCCCTTGTTAGGGCCGTTGCTAGGGCCCTTGTTATGGCCGTTGCTAGGGCCGTTGCTAGGGCCCTTGTTAGGGCCGTTGCTAGGGCCCTTGTTAGGGCCGTTGCTAAGGCCCTTGTTAGGGCCGTTGCTAGGGCCGTTGCTAGGGCCGTTGCTAGGGCCGTTGCTAGGGCCGTTGCTAGGGCCGTTGCTAGCTCTGTGGCTAGGGCCCTTGTTAGGGCCGTTGCTAGGGCCCTTGTTAGGGCCGTTGCTAGGGCCGTTGCTAGGGCCGTTGTTAGGGCCGTTGTTAGGGCCCATGTTTGGGCCGTTGCTAGGGCCCTTGTTAGGGCCGTTGCTAGGGCCGTTGCTAGGGCCGTTTCAAAGGCCGTTGTTAGGGCCTTTGCTAGGGCCCTTGTTAGGGCCGTTGCTAGGGCCGTTGTTAGGGCCGTTGCTAGGGCCGTTGCTAGGGCCTTTGCTAGGGTTGTTCCTAGGGCCGTTTCAAGGGCCTTTGTTAAAGCTGTTGCTAGGGCCCTTGTTAGGGCCGTTGCTAGGGCCGTTGTTAGGGCCGTTGCTAGGGCCGTTGCTAGGGCCGTTGCTAGGGCCGTTGCTAGGGCCGTTGCTAGGGCCGTTCCTAGGGCCCTTGTTAGGGCCGTTGCTAGGGCCGTAGCTAGGGCCGTTGCTAGGGCCGTTGCTAAGGCCGTTGCTAGGGCCCTTGTTAGGGCCGTTGCTAGGGCCCTTGTTAGGGCCGTTGCTAGGGCCCTTGTTAGGGCCGTTGCTAGGGCCCTTGTTAGGGCCGTTGCTAGGGCCGTTGCTAGGGCCGTTGATTGGGCCGTTGCTAGGGCCGTTGCTAGGGCCGTTGCTAGGGTTTTTCCTAGGGCCGTTTCAAGGGCCGTTGTTAGGGCCGTTGCTAGGGCCCTTGTTAGGGCCGTTGCTAGGGCCCTTGTTAGGTCCGTTCCTAGGGCCGTTGCTAGGGCCGTTGCTAGGGCCCTTGTTAGGGCCGTTGCTAGGGCCGTTGCGAGGGCCGTTGCTAGGGCCCTTGTTAGGGCCGTTGCTAGGGCCGTTTTGAGGGCCGTTGCTAGGGCCGTTGCTAGGGCCCTTGTTAGGGCCGTTGCTAGGGCCGTAGCTAGGGCCGTTGTTAGGGCCCTTTTTAGGGCCGTTGCTAGGGCCGTTGCTATGGCCGTTGTTAGGGCCGTTGAAAGGGCCGTTGTTAGGGCCGTTGCTAGAGCCGTTGCTAGGGCCCTTGTTAGGGCCGTTGCTAGGGCCGTTGCTAGGGCCGTTGCTAGGGCCGTTGCTAGGGCCGTTTCAAAGGCCGTTGTTAGGGTCTTTGCTAGGGCCCTTGTTAGGGCCGTTGCTAGGGCCGTTGCTAGGGCCCTTGTTAGGGCCGTTGCTAGGGCCCTTGTTAGGGCCGTTGCTAGGGCCCTTGTTAGGGCCGTTAATAGGGCCCTTGTTAGGGCCGTTGCTAGGGCCGTTGTTAGGGCCCTTGTTAGGGCCGTTGCTAGGGCCCTTGTTAGGGCCGTTGCTAGGGCCGTTGCTAGGGCCGTTGCTAGGGCCGTTGCTAGGGCCCTTGTTAGGGCCGTTGCTAGGGCCGTTGTTAGGGCCCTTGTTAAAGCCGTTGCTAGGGCCCTTGTTAGGGCCGTTGCTAGGGCCCTTGTTAGGGCCGTTGCTAGGGCCCTTGTTAGGGCCGTTAATAGGGCCCTTGTTAGGGCCGTTGCTAGGGCCGTTGCTAGGGCCGTTTCAATGGCTGTTGTTAGGGCCGTTGCTAGGGCCCTTGTTAGGGCCGTTGCTAGGGCCGTTGTTAGGGCCGTTGCTAGGGCCGTTGCTAGGGCCGTTGCTAGGGCCGTTGCTAGGGCCGTTGCTAGGGCCCTTGTTAGGGCCGTTGCTAGGGCCGTTGCTAGGGCCCTAGTTAGGGCCGTTGCTAGGGCCGTTGCTAGGGCCGTTGCTAGGGCCCTTGCTAGGGCCGTTGCTAGGGCCCTTGTTAGGGCCGTTGCTAGGGCCCTTGTTAGGGCCGTTGCTAGAGCCCTTGTTAGGGCCGTTGCTAGGGCCCTTGTTAGGGCCGTTGCTAGGGCCGTTGCTAGGGCCGTTGCTAGGGCCGTTGTTAGGGCCGAGGGTAGGGCCGTTGCTAGGGCCGTTGCTAGGGCCGTTGCTAGGGCCGTTGCTAGGGCCGTTGCAAGGGCCGTTGTTAGGGCCGTTGCTAGGGCCGTTGCTAGGGCCGTTGCTAGGGCCGTTGCTAGGGCCCTTGTTAGGGCCGTTGCTAGGGCCGTTGTTAGGGCCCTTGTTAAAGCCATTGCTAGGGCCCTTGTTAGGGCCGTTGCTAGGGCCCTTGTTAGGGCCGTTGCTAGGGCCCTTGTTAGGGCCGTTGCTAGGGCCGTTGTTAGGGCCGTTGCTAGGGCCGTTGCTAGGGCCGTTGCTAGGGCCGTTGCTAGGGCCGTTGCTAGGGCCGTTGCTAGGGCCCTTGTTAGGGCCGTTGCTAGGGCCGTTGCTAGGGCCCTAGTTAGGGCCGTTGCTAGGGCTGTTGCTAGGGCCGTTGCTAGGGCCGTTGTTAGGGCCGAGGGTAGGGCCGTTGCTAGGGCCGTTGCTAGGGCCGTTGCTAGGGCCGTTGCTAGGGCCGTTGCAAGGGCCGTTGTTAGGGCCGTTGCTAGGGCCGTTGCTAGGGCCGTTGCTAGGGCCGTTGCTAGGGCCCTTGTTTGGGCCGTTGCTAGGGCCCTTGTTAGGGCCGTTGCTAGGGCCCTTGTTAGGGCCGTTGCTAGGGCCCTTGTTAGGGCCGTTGCTTGGGCCCTTGTTAGGGCCGTTGCTAGGGCCGTTGCTAGGGCCGTTGCTAGGGCCGTTGCTAGCTCCGTGGCTAGGGCCCTTGTTAGGGCCGTTGCTAGGGCCGTTGTTAGGGCCGTTGCTAGGGCCGTTGCTAGGGCCGTTGTTAGGGCCGTTGCTAGCGCCGTTGCTAGGACCGTTGCTAGGGCCGTTGCTAGGGCCCTTGTTAGGGCCGTTGCTAGGGCCGTAGCTAGGGCCGTTGCTAGGGCCGTTGCTAGGGCCCTTGTTAGGGCCGTTGCTAGGGCCGTAGCTAGGGCCGTTTCTAGGGCCGTTGCTAGGGCCGTTGCTAGGGCCCTTGTTAGGGCCGTTGCTAGGGCCGTTGTTAGGGCCCTTGTTAGGGCCGTTGCTAGGGCCGTTGTTAGGGCCGTTGCTAGGGCCGTTGCTAGGGCCCTTGTTAGGGCCTTTGCTAGGGCCGTTGCTAGGGCCGTTGTTTTGGCCGTTGTTAGGGCCGTTGCTAGGGCCGTTGCTAGGGCCCTTGTTAGGGCCGTTGCTAGGGCCGTTGCTAGGGCCCTTGTTAGGGCCGTTGCTAGGGCCGTTGCTAGGGCCGTTGCTAGGGCCGTTGCTAGGGCCGTTGCTAGCTCCGTGGCTAGGGCCCTTGTTAGGGCCGTTGCTAGGGCTCTTGTTAGGGCCGTTGCTAGGGCCGTTGCTAGGGCCGTTGTTAGGGCCGTTGTTAGGTCCCTTGTTTGGGCCGTTGCTAGGGCCCTTGTTAGGGCCGTTGCTAGGGCCGTTGCTAGGGCCGTTTCAAAGGCCGTTGTTAGGGCCTTTGCTAGGGCCCTTGTTAGGGCCGTTGCTAGGGCCGTTGCTAGGGCCCTTGTTACGGCCGTTGCTAGGGCCCTTGTTAGGGCCGTTGCTACGGCCCTTGTTAGGGCCGTTAATAGGGCCCTTTTTAGGGCCGTTGCTAGGGCCGTTGTTAGGGCCCTTGTTAGGGCCGTTGCTAGGGCCCTTGTTAGGGCCGTTGCTAGGGCCGTTGCTAGGGCCGTTGCTAGGGCCCTTGTTAGGGCCGTTGCTAGGGCCGTTGTTAGGGCCCTTGTTAAAGCCGTTGCTAGGGCCCTTGTTAGGGCCGTTGCTAGGGCCCTTGTTAGGGCCGTTGCTAGGGCACTTGTTAGGGCCGTTAATAGGGCACTTGTTAGGGCCGTTGCTAGGGCCGTTGCTAGGGCCGTTTCAATGGCTGTTGTTAGGGCCGTTGCTAGGGCCCTTGTTAGGGCCGTTGCTAGGGCCGTTGTTAGGGCCGTTGCTAGGGCCGTTGCTAGGGCCGTTGCTAGGGCCGTTGCTAGGGCCGTTGCTAGGGCCCTTGTTAGGGCCGTTGCTAGGGCCCTAGTTAGGGCCGTTGCTAGGGCCGTTGCTAGGGCCGTTGCTAGGGCCTTTGCTAGGGCCGTTGCTAGGGCCCTTTTTAGGGCCGTTGCTAGGGCCCTTGTTAGGGCCGTTGCTAGGGCCCTTGTTAGGGCCGTTGCTAGGGTCCTTGTTAGGGCCGTTGCTAGGGCCCTTGTTAGGGCCGTTGCTAGGGCCGTTGCTAGGGCCGTTGCTAGGGCCGTTGTTAGGGCCGAGGGTAGGGCTGTTGCTAGGGCCGTTGCTAGGGCCGTTGCTAGGGCCGTTGCTAGGGCCGTTGCAAGGGCCGTTGTTAGGGCCGTTGCTAGGGCCGTTGCTAGGGCCGTTGCTAGGGCCGTTGCTAGGGCCCTTGTTAGGGCCGTTGCTAGGGCCGTTGCTAGGGTTGTTCCTAGGGCCGTTTCAAGGGCCGTTGTTAGGGCCGTTGCTAGGGCCGTTGCTAGGGCCCTTGTTTGGGCCGTTGCTAGGGCCCTTGTTAGGGACGTTGCTAGGGCCCTTGTTAGGGCCGTTGCTAGGGCCCTTGTTAGGGCCGTTGCTTGGGCCCTTGTTAGGGCCGTTGCTAGGGCCGTTGCTAGGGCCGTTGCTAGGGCCGTTGCTAGCTCCGTGGCTAGGGCCCTTGTTAGGGCCGTTGCTAGGGCCCTTGTTAGGGCCGTTGTTAGGGCCGTTGCTAGGGCCGTTGCTAGGGCCGTTGCTAGGGCCGTTGCTAGGGCCGTTGTTAGGGCCGTTGTTAGGGCCGTTGCTAGGGCCCTTGTTAGGGCCGTTGCTAGGGCCGTAGCTAGGGCCGTTACTAGGGCCGTTGCTAGGGCCGTTGCTAGGGCCGTTGTTAGGGCCGTTGTTAGGGCCCTTGTTAGGGCCGTTGCTAAGGCCCTTGTTAGGGCCGTTGCTAGGGCCGTTACTAAGGCCGTTGATTGGGCCGTTGCTAGGGCAGTTGCTAGGGCCGTTGCTAGTGTTGTTCCTAGGTCCGTTTCAAGGGCCGTTGTTAGGGCCGTTGCTAGGGCCCTTGTTAGGGCTGTTGCTAGGGCCGTTGTTAGGGCCGTTGCTAGGGCCGTTGCTAGGGCCGTTGTTAGGGCCATTGCTCGGGCAGTTGCTAGGGCCATTGCTAGGGCCGTTGGTAGGGCCCTTGTTAGGGCCGTTGCTAGGGCCGTAGCTAGGGCCGTTGCTAGGGCCGTTGCTAGCTCCGTGGCTAGGGCCCTTGTTAGGGCCGTTGCTAGGGCCGTTGTTAGGGCCGTTGCTAGGGCCGTTGCTAGGGCCGTTGTTAGGGCCGTTGCTAGGGCCGTTGCTAGGACCGTTGCTAGGGCCGTTGCTAGGGCCCTTGTTAGGGCCGTTGCTAGGGCCGTAGCTAGGGCCGTTGCTAGGGCCGTTGCTAGGGCCCTTGTTAGGGCCGTTGCTAGGGCCGTAGCTAGGGCCGTTTCTAGGGCCGTTGCTAGGGCCGTTGCTAGGGCCCTTGTTAGGGCCGTTGCTAGGGCCGTTGTTAGGGCCCTTGTTAGGGCCGTTGCTAGGGCCGTTGTTAGGGCCGTTGCTAGGGCCGTTGCTAGGGCCCTTGTTAGGGCCTTTGCTAGGGCCGTTGCTAGGGCCGTTGTTTTGGCCGTTGTTAGGGCCGTTGCTAGGGCCGTTGCTAGGGCCCTTGTTAGGGCCGTTGCTAGGGCCGTTGCTAGGGCCCTTGTTAGGGCCGTTGCTAGGGCCGTTGCTAGGGCCGTTGCTAGGGCCGTTGCTAGGGCCGTTGCTAGCTCCGTGGCTAGGGCCCTTGTTAGGGCCGTTGCTAGGGCTCTTGTTAGGGCCGTTGCTAGGGCCGTTGCTAGGGCCGTTGTTAGGGCCGTTGTTAGGTCCCTTGTTTGGGCCGTTGCTAGGGCCCTTGTTAGGGCCGTTGCTAGGGCCGTTGCTAGGGCCGTTTCAAAGGCCGTTGTTAGGGCCTTTGCTAGGGCCCTTGTTAGGGCCGTTGCTAGGGCCGTTGCTAGGGCCCTTGTTACGGCCGTTGCTAGGGCCCTTGTTAGGGCCGTTGCTAGGGCCCTTGTTAGGGCCGTTAATAGGGCCCTTTTTAGGGCCGTTGCTAGGGCCGTTGTTAGGGCCCTTGTTAGGGCCGTTGCTAGGGCCCTTGTTAGGGCCGTTGCTAGGGCCGTTGCTAGGGCCGTTGCTAGGGCCCTTGTTAGGGCCGTTGCTAGGGCCGTTGTTAGGGCCCTTGTTAAAGCCGTTGCTAGGGCCCTTGTTAGGGCCGTTGCTAGGGCCCTTGTTAGGGCCGTTGCTAGGGCACTTGTTAGGGCCGTTAATAGGGCACTTGTTAGGGCCGTTGCTAGGGCCGTTGCTAGGGCCGTTTCAATGGCTGTTGTTAGGGCCGTTGCTAGGGCCCTTGTTAGGGCCGTTGCTAGGGCCGTTGTTAGGGCCGTTGCTAGGGCCGTTGCTAGGGCCGTTGCTAGGGCCGTTGCTAGGGCCGTTGCTAGGGCCCTTGTTAGGGCCGTTGCTAGGGCCCTAGTTAGGGCCGTTGCTAGGGCCGTTGCTAGGGCCGTTGCTAGGGCCTTTGCTAGGGCCGTTGCTAGGGCCCTTGTTAGGGCCGTTGCTAGGGCCCTTGTTAGGGCCGTTGCTAGGGCCCTTGTTAGGGCCGTTGCTAGGGTCCTTGTTAGGGCCGTTGCTAGGGCCCTTGTTAGGGCCGTTGCTAGGGCCGTTGCTAGGGCCGTTGCTAGGGCCGTTGTTAGGGCCGAGGGTAGGGCTGTTGCTAGGGCCGTTGCTAGGGCCGTTGCTAGGGCCGTTGCTAGGGCCGTTGCAAGGGCCGTTGTTAGGGCCGTTGCTAGGGCCGTTGCTAGGGCCGTTGCTAGGGCCGTTGCTAGGGCCCTTGTTAGGGCCGTTGCTAGGGCCGTTGCTAGGGTTGTTCCTAGGGCCGTTTCAAGGGCCGTTGTTAGGGCCGTTGCTAGGGCCGTTGCTAGGGCCCTTGTTTGGGCCGTTGCTAGGGCCCTTGTTAGGGACGTTGCTAGGGCCCTTGTTAGGGCCGTTGCTAGGGCCCTTGTTAGGGCCGTTGCTTGGGCCCTTGTTAGGGCCGTTGCTAGGGCCGTTGCTAGGGCCGTTGCTAGGGCCGTTGCTAGCTCCGTGGCTAGGGCCCTTGTTAGGGCCGTTGCTAGGGCCCTTGTTAGGGCCGTTGTTAGGGCCGTTGCTAGGGCCGTTGCTAGGGCCGTTGCTAGCTCCGTTGCTAGGGCCCTTGTTAGGGCCTTTGCTAGGGCCGTTGCTAGGGCCGTTGCTAGGGCCCTTGTTAGGGCCGTTGCTAGGGCCGTAGCTAGGGCCGTTACTAGGGCCGTTGCTAGGGCCGTTGCTAGGGCCGTTGTTAGGGCCGTTGTTAGGGCCCTTGTTAGGGCCGTTGCTAAGGCCCTTGTTAGGGCCGTTGCTAGGGCCGTTACTAAGGCCGTTGATTGGGCCGTTGCTAGGGCAGTTGCTAGGGCCGTTGCTAGTGTTGTTCCTAGGTCCGTTTCAAGGGCCGTTGTTAGGGCCGTTGCTAGGGCCCTTGTTAGGGCTGTTGCTAGGGCCGTTGTTAGGGCCGTTGCTAGGGCCGTTGCTAGGGCCGTTGTTAGGGCCATTGCTCGGGCCGTTGCTAGGGCCATTGCTAGGGCCGTTGCTAGGGCCCTTGTTAGGGCCGTTGCTAGGGCCATAGCTAGGGCCGTTGTTAGGGCCGTTGCTAGGGCCGTTGCTAGGGCCCTTGTTAGGGCCGTTGCTAGGGCCCTTGTTTGGGCCGTTGCTAGGGCCCTTGTTAGGGCCGTTGCTAGGGCCCTTGTTAGGGCCGTTGCTAGGGCCCTTGTTAGGGCCGTTGCTAGGGCCCTTGTTAAGTCCGTTGCTAGGGCTGTTGCTAGGGCCCTTGTTAGGGCCGTTGCTAGGGCCGTTGCTAGGGCCCTTGTTAGGGCCGTTGCTAGGGCCGTTGCGAGGGCCGTTGCTAGGGCCCTTGTTAGGGCCGTTGCTAGTGCCGTTGCTAGGGCCGTTGCTAGGGCCCTTGTTAGGGCCAGTGCTACGGCCGTAGCTAGGGCCGTTGTTAGGGCCCTTTTTAGGGCCGTTGCTAGGGCCGTTGCTAGGGCCGTTCCTAGGGCCGTTGTTATGTCCGTTGCTAGGGCCGTTGCTATGGCCGTTGTTAGGGCCGTTGAAAGGGCCGTTGTTAGGGCCGTTGCTAGGGCCGTTGCTAGGGCTCTTGTTAGGGCCGTTGCTACGGCCCTTGTTAGGGCCGTTGCTAGGGCCGTTGCTAGGGTCGTTGTTAGGGCCCTTGTTAGGGCCGTTTTTAGGGCCATTGCTAGGGCCGTTTTAGGGCCGTGGCAAGGGCTGTTGCTAGGGCCGTTGCTAGGGCCGTTGCTAGGGTCCTTGTTAGGGCCTTTGCTAGGGCCCTTGTTAGGGCCGTTGCTAGGGCCGTTGCTAGGGCCGTTTTTAGGGCCCTTGTTAGGGCCGTTGTTAGGGCCGTTGCTAGGGCCGTTGCTAGGGCCTTTGCTAGGGCCGTTGTTAGGGCCGTTCCTAGGGCCGTTGTTAGGGCCGTTGCTAGGGCCGTTGCTAAGGCCATTGCGAGGGCCGTTGCTAGGGCCCTTATTAGGGCCGTTGCTAGGGCCATTGCTAGTGCCGTTGCTAGGGCCGTTACTAGGGCCGTTGCTAGGGCCGTTGCTAGGGCCGTTGCTAGGGCCGTAGCTAGGGCCGTTTCTAGGGCCGTTGCTAGGGCCGTTGCTAGGGCCCTTATTAGGGCCGTTGCTAGGGCCATTGCTAGTGCCGTTGCTAGGGCCGTTGCTAGGGCCGTTGTTAGGGCCCTTGTTAGGGCCGTTGCTAGGGCCCTTGTTATGGCCGTTGCTAGGGCCGTTGCTAGGGCCCTTGTTAGGGCCGTTGCTAGGGCCGTAGCTAGGGCCGTTGCTAGGGCCGTTCCTAGGGCCCTTGTTAGGGCCGTTGCTAGGTCCGTAGCTAGGGCCGTTGCTAGGGCCGTTGCTAAGGCCGTTGCTAGGGCCCTTGTTAGGGCCGTTGCTAGGGCCCTTGTTAGGGCCGTTGCTAGGGCCCTTGTTAGGGCCGTTGCTAGGGCCCTTGTTAGGGCCGTTGCTAAGGCCCTTGTTAGGGCCGTTGCTAGGGCCGTTGTTAGGGCCGTTGCTAGGGCCGTTGTTAGGGCCCTTGTTAGGGCCCTTGTTAGGGCCGTTGCTAGGGCCCTTGTTAGGGCCGTTGCTAAGGCCCTTGTTAGGGCCGTTGCTAGGGCCGTTGCTAGGGCCGTTGCTAGGGCCGTTGCTAGGGCCGTTGCTAGGGCCGTTGCTAGCTCCGTGGCTAGGGCCGTTGCTAGGGCCGTTGTTAGGGCCGTTGTTAGGGCCCATGTTTGGGCCGTTGCTAGGGCCCTTGTTAGGGCCGTTGCTAGGGCCGTTGCTAGGGCCGTTGCTAGGGCCGTTGCTAGGGCCGTTGCTAGGGCCGTTCCTAGGGCCCTTGTTAGGGCCGTTGCTAGGGCCGTAGCTAAGGCCGTTGCTAGGGCCGTTGCTAGGGCCCTTGTTAGGGCCGTTGCTAGGGCCCTTGTTAGGGCCGTTGCTAGGGCCCTTGTTAGGGCCGTTGCTAGGGCCCTTGTTAGGGCCGTTGCTAGGGCCCTTGTTAGGGCCGTTGCTAGGGCTGTTGCTAGGGCCGTTGATTGGGCCGTTGCTAGGGCCGTTGCTAGGGCCGTTGCTAGGGTTGTTCCTAGGGCCGTTTCAAGGGCCGTTGTTAGGGCCGTTGCTAGGGCCCTTGTTAGGGCCGTTGCTAGGGCCCTTGTTAGGGCCGTTTCTAGGGCCGTTGCTAGGGCCGTTGCTAGGGCCCTTGTTAGGGCCGTTGCTAGGGCCGTTGTTAGGGCCCTTGTTAGGGCCGTTGCTAGGGCCGTTGTTAGGGCCGTTGCTAGGGCCGTTGCTAGGGCCCTTGTTAGGGCCTTTGCTAGGGCCGTTGCTAGGGCCGTTGTTTTGGCCGTTGTTAGGGCCGTTGCTAGGGCCGTTGCTAGGGCCCTTGTTAGGGCCGTTGCTAGGGCCGTTGCTAGGGCCCTTGTTAGGGCCGTTGCTAGGGCCGTTGCTAGGGCCGTTGCTAGGGCCGTTGCTAGGGCCGTTGCTAGCTCCGTGGCTAGGGCCCTTGTTAGGGCCGTTGCTAGGGCTCTTGTTAGGGCCGTTGCTAGGGCCGTTGCTAGGGCCGTTGTTAGGGCCGTTGTTAGGTCCCTTGTTTGGGCCGTTGCTAGGGCCCTTGTTAGGGCCGTTGCTAGGGCCGTTGCTAGGGCCGTTTCAAAGGCCGTTGTTAGGGCCTTTGCTAGGGCCCTTGTTAGGGCCGTTGCTAGGGCCGTTGCTAGGGCCCTTGTTACGGCCGTTGCTAGGGCCCTTGTTAGGGCCGTTGCTAGGGCCCTTGTTAGGGCCGTTAATAGGGCCCTTTTTAGGGCCGTTGCTAGGGCCGTTGTTAGGGCCCTTGTTAGGGCCGTTGCTAGGGCCCTTGTTAGGGCCGTTGCTAGGGCCGTTGCTAGGGCCGTTGCTAGGGCCCTTGTTAGGGCCGTTGCTAGGGCCGTTGTTAGGGCCCTTGTTAAAGCCGTTGCTAGGGCCCTTGTTAGGGCCGTTGCTAGGGCCCTTGTTAGGGCCGTTGCTAGGGCACTTGTTAGGGCCGTTAATAGGGCACTTGTTAGGGCCGTTGCTAGGGCCGTTGCTAGGGCCGTTTCAATGGCTGTTGTTAGGGCCGTTGCTAGGGCCCTTGTTAGGGCCGTTGCTAGGGCCGTTGTTAGGGCCGTTGCTAGGGCCGTTGCTAGGGCCGTTGCTAGGGCCCTTGCTAGGGCCGTTGCTAGGGCCCTTGTTAGGGCCGTTGCTAGGGCCCTAGTTAGGGCCGTTGCTAGGGCCGTTGCTAGGGCCGTTGCTAGGGCCTTTGCTAGGGCCGTTGCTAGGGCCCTTGTTAGGGCCGTTGCTAGGGCCCTTGTTAGGGCCGTTGCTAGGGCCCTTGTTAGGGCCGTTGCTAGGGTCCTTGTTAGGGCCGTTGCTAGGGCCCTTGTTAGGGCCGTTGCTAGGGCCGTTGCTAGGGCCGTTGCTAGGGCCGTTGTTAGGGCCGAGGGTAGGGCTGTTGCTAGGGCCGTTGCTAGGGCCGTTGCTAGGGCCGTTGCTAGGGCCGTTGCAAGGGCCGTTGTTAGGGCCGTTGCTAGGGCCGTTGCTAGGGCCGTTGCTAGGGCCGTTGCTAGGGCCCTTGTTAGGGCCGTTGCTAGGGCCGTTGCTAGGGTTGTTCCTAGGGCCATTTCAAGGGCCGTTGTTAGGGCCGTTGCTAGGGCCGTTGCTAGGGCCCTTGTTTGGGCCGTTGCTAGGGCCCTTGTTAGGGACGTTGCTAGGGCCCTTGTTAGGGCCGTTGCTAGGGCCCTTGTTAGGGCCGTTGCTTGGGCCCTTGTTAGGGCCGTTGCTAGGGCCGTTGCTAGGGCCGTTGCTAGGGCCGTTGCTAGCTCCGTGGCTAGGGCCCTTGTTAGGGCCGTTGCTAGGGCCCTTGTTAGGGCCGTTGTTAGGGCCGTTGCTAGGGCCGTTGCTAGGGCCGTTGCTAGCTCCGTTGCTAGGGCCCTTGTTAGGGCCTTTGCTAGGGCCGTTGCTAGGGCCGTTGCTAGGGCCCTTGTTAGGGCCGTTGCTAGGGCCGTAGCTAGGGCCGTTACTAGGGCCGTTGCTAGGGCCGTTGCTAGGGCCGTTGTTAGGGCCGTTGTTAGGGCCCTTGTTAGGGCCGTTGCTAAGGCCCTTGTTAGGGCCGTTGCTAGGGCCGTTACTAAGGCCGTTGATTGGGCCGTTGCTAGGGCAGTTGCTAGGGCCGTTGCTAGTGTTGTTCCTAGGTCCGTTTCAAGGGCCGTTGTTAGGGCCGTTGCTAGGGCCCTTGTTAGGGCTGTTGCTAGGGCCGTTGTTAGGGCCGTTGCTAGGGCCGTTGCTAGGGCCGTTGTTAGGGCCATTGCTCGGGCCGTTGCTAGGGCCATTGCTAGGGCCGTTGCTAGGGCCCTTGTTAGGGCCGTTGCTAGGGCCATAGCTAGGGCCGTTGTTAGGGCCGTTGCTAGGGCCGTTGCTAGGGCCCTTGTTAGGGCCGTTGCTAGGGCCCTTGTTTGGGCCGTTGCTAGGGCCCTTGTTAGGGCCGTTGCTAGGGCCCTTGTTAGGGCCGTTGCTAGGGCCCTTGTTAGGGCCGTTGCTAGGGCCCTTGTTAAGTCCGTTGCTAGGGCTGTTGCTAGGGCCCTTGTTAGGGCCGTTGCTAGGGCCGTTGCTAGGGCCCTTGTTAGGGCCGTTGCTAGGGCCGTTGCGAGGGCCGTTGCTAGGGCCCTTGTTAGGGCCGTTGCTAGTGCCGTTGCTAGGGCCGTTGCTAGGGCCCTTGTTAGGGCCAGTGCTACGGCCGTAGCTAGGGCCGTTGTTAGGGCCCTTTTTAGGGCCGTTGCTAGGGCCGTTGCTAGGGCCGTTCCTAGGGCCGTTGTTATGTCCGTTGCTAGGGCCGTTGCTAGGGCCGTTGCTAGGGCTCTTGTTAGGGCCGTTGCTACGGCCCTTGTTAGGGCCGTTGCTAGGGCCGTTGCTAGGGTCGTTGTTAGGGCCCTTGTTAGGGCCGTTTTTAGGGCCATTGCTAGGGCCGTTTTAGGGCCGTGGCAAGGGCTGTTGCTAGGGCCGTTGCTAGGGCCGTTGCTAGGGTCCTTGTTAGGGCCTTTGCTAGGGCCCTTGTTAGGGCCGTTGCTAGGGCCGTTGCTAGGGCCGTTTTTAGGGCCCTTGTTAGGGCCGTTGTTAGGGCCGTTGCTAGGGCCGTTGCTAGGGCCTTTGCTAGGGCCGTTGTTAGGGCCGTTCCTAGGGCCGTTGTTAGGGCCGTTGCTAGGGCCGTTGCTAAGGCCATTGCGAGGGCCGTTGCTAGGGCCCTTATTAGGGCCGTTGCTAGGGCCATTGCTAGTGCCGTTGCTAGGGCCGTTGCTAGGGCCGTTGCTAGGGCCGTAGCTAGGGCCGTTTCTAGGGCCGTTGCTAGGGCCGTTGCTAGGGCCCTTGTTAGGGCCGTTGCTAGGGCCGTTGTTAGGGCCGTTGCTAGGGCCGTTGTTAGGGCCCTTGTTAGGGCCGTTGCTAGGGCCCTTGTTATGGCCGTTGCTAGGGCCGTTGCTAGGGCCCTTGTTAGGGCCGTTGCTAGGGCCGTAGCTAGGGCCGTTGCTAGGGCCGTTCCTAGGGCCCTTGTTAGGGCCGTTGCTAGGTCCGTAGCTAGGGCCGTTGCTAGGGCCGTTGCTAAGGCCGTTGCTAGGGCCCTTGTTAGGGCCGTTGCTAGGGCCCTTGTTAGGGCCGTTGCTAGGGCCCTTGTTAGGGCCGTTGCTAGGGCCCTTGTTAGGGCCGTTGCTAGGGCCCTTGTTAGGGCCGTTGCTAGGGCCGTTGCTAGGGCCGTTGCTAGGGCCGTTGCTAGGGCCGTTGCTAGGGCCGTTGCTAGCTCCGTGGCTAGGGCCCTTGTTAGGGCCGTTGCTAGGGCCCTTGTTAGGGCCGTTGCTAGGGCCGTTGCTAGGGCCGTTGTTAGGGCCGTTGTTAGGGCCCATGTTTGGGCCGTTGCTAGGGCCCTTGTTAGGGCCGTTGCTAGGGCCGTTGCTAGGGCCGTTGCTAGGGCCGTTGCTAGGGCCGTTGCTAGGGCCGTTCCTAGGGCCCTTGTTAGGGCCGTTCCTAGGGCCGTTGCTAGGGCCCTTGTTAGGGCCGTTGCTAGGGCCCTTGTTAGGGCCCTTGTTAGGGCCGTTGCTAGGGCCCTTGTTAGGGCCGTTGCTAGGGCCCTTGTTAGGGCCGTTGCTAGGGCTGTTGCTAGGGCCGTTGATTGGGCCGTTGCTAGGGCCGTTGCTAGGGCCGTTGCTAGGGTTGTTCCTAGGGCCGTTTCAAGGGCCGTTGTTAGGGCCGTTGCTAGGGCCCTTGTTAGGGCCGTTGCTAGGGCCGTTGTTAGGGCCGTTGCTAGGGCCGTTGCTAGGGCCGTTGTTAGGGCCATTGCTAGGGCCGTTGCTAGAGCCGTTGCTAGGGCCGTTGCTAGGGCCCTTGTTAGGGCCGTTTCTAGGGCCGTTGCGAGGGCCGTTGCTAGGGCCCTTGTTAGGGCCGTTGCTAGGGCCGTTGCGAGGGCCGTTGCTAGGGCCCTTTTTAGGGCCGTTGCTAGTGCCGTTGCTAGGGCCGTTGCTAGGGCCCTTGTTAGGGCCGTTGCTAGGGCCGTAGCTAGGGCCGTTGTTAGGGCCCTTTTTAGGGCCGTTGCTAGGGCCGTTGCTAGGGCCGTTTTAGGGCCGTTGCAAGGGCCGTTGCTAGGGCCGTTGCTAGGGCCGTTGCTAGGGCCATTGTTAGGGCCGTTCCTACGGCCGTTGTTAGGGCCGTTGCTAGGGCCGTTGCTAAGGCCGTTGCGAGGGCCGTTGCTAGGGCCCTTATTAGGGCCGTTGCTAGGGCCATTGCTAGTGCCGTTGCTAGGGCCGTTGCTAGGGCCGTTGCTAGGGCCGTTGCTAGGGCCCTTGTTAGGGCCGTTGCGAGGGCCGTTGCTAGGGCCGTTGCTAGGGCCCTTGTTAGGGCCGTTGCTAGGGCCCTTGTTAGGGCCGTTGCTAGGGCCGTTGCTAGGGCCGTTGCTTGGGCCGTTGCAAGGGCCGTTGTAGGGCCGTTGCTAGGGCCCTTGTTAGGGCCGTTGCTAGGGCCGTTGCTAGGGCCCTTGTTAGGGCCGTTGCTAGGTCCGTTGTTAGGGCCGTTGCTAAAGCTGTTGCTAGGGCCGTTGCTAGGGCCGTTGCAAGGGTCGTTGTTAAGGCCGTTGCTAGGGCCGTTGCTAAGGCCATTGCGAGGGCCGTTGCTAGGGCCCTTATTAGGGCCGTTGCTAGGGCCATTGCTAGTGCCGTTGCTAGGGCCGTTACTAGGGCCGTTGCTAGGGCCGTTGCTAGGGCCGTAGCTAGGGCCGTTTCTAGGGCCGTTGCTAGGGCCGTTGCTAGGGCCCTTGTTAGGGCCGTTGCTAGGGCCGTTGTTAGGGCCGTTGCTAGGGCCGTTGTTAGGGCCCTTGTTAGGGCCGTTGCTAGGGCCCTTGTTATGGCCGTTGCTAGGGCCGTTGCTAGGGCCCTTGTTAGGGCCGTTGCTAGGGCCGTAGCTAGGGCCGTTGCTAGGGCCGTTCCTAGGGCCCTTGTTAGGGCCGTTGCTAGGTCCGTAGCTAGGGCCGTTGCTAGGGCCGTTGCTAAGGCCGTTGCTAGGGCCCTTGTTAGGGCCGTTGCTAGGGCCCTTGTTAGGGCCGTTGCTAGGGCCCTTGTTAGGGCCGTTGCTAGGGCCCTTGTTAGGGCCGTTGCTAAGGCCCTTGTTAGGGCCGTTGCTAGGGCCGTTGCTAGGGCCGTTGCTAGGGCCGTTGCTAGGGCCGTTGCTAGGGCCGTTGCTAGCTCCGTGGCTAGGGCCCTTGTTAGGGCCGTTGCTAGGGCCCTTGTTAGGGCCGTTGCTAGGGCCGTTGCTAGGGCCGTTGTTAGGGCCGTTGTTAGGGCCCATGTTTGGGCCGTTGCTAGGGCCCTTGTTAGGGCCGTTGCTAGGGCCGTTGCTAGGGCCGTTGCTAGGGCCGTTGCTAGGGCCGTTGCTAGGGCCGTTCCTAGGGCCCTTGTTAGGGCCGTTGCTAGGGCCGTAGCTAAGGCCGTTGCTAGGGCCGTTGCTAGGGCCCTTGTTAGGGCCGTTGCTAGGGCCCTTGTTAGGGCCGTTGCTAGGGCCCTTGTTAGGGCCGTTGCTAGGGCCCTTGTTAGGGCCGTTGCTAGGGCTGTTGCTAGGGCCGTTGATTGGGCCGTTGCTAGGGCCGTTGCTAGGGCCGTTGCTAGGGTTGTTCCTAGGGCCGTTTCAAGGGCCGTTGTTAGGGCCGTTGCTAGGGCCCTTGTTAGGGCCGTTGCTAGGGCCGTTGTTAGGGCCGTTGCTAGGGCCGTTGCTAGGGCCGTTGTTAGGGCCATTGCTAGGGCCGTTGCTAGAGCCGTTGCTAGGGCCGTTGCTAGGGCCCTTGTTAGGGCCGTTTCTAGGGCCGTTGCGAGGGCCGTTGCTAGGGCCCTTGTTAGGGCCGTTGCTAGGGCCGTTGCGAGGGCCGTTGCTAGGGCCCTTTTTAGGGCCGTTGCTAGTGCCGTTGCTAGGGCCGTTGCTAGGGCCCTTGTTAGGGCCGTTGCTAGGGCCGTAGCTAGGGCCGTTGTTAGGGCCCTTTTTAGGGCCGTTGCTAGGGCCGTTGCTAGGGCCGTTTTAGGGCCGTTGCAAGGGCCGTTGCTAGGGCCGTTGCTAGGGCCGTTGCTAGGGCCGTTGCTAGGGCCATTGTTAGGGCCGTTCCTACGGCCGTTGTTAGGGCCGTTGCTAGGGCCGTTGCTAAGGCCGTTGCGAGGGCCGTTGCTAGGGCCCTTATTAGGGCCATTGCTAGGGCCATTGCTAGTGCCGTTGCTAGGGCCGTTGCTAGGGCCGTTGCTAGGGCCGTTGCTAGGGCCCTTGTTAGGGCCGTTGCGAGGGCCGTTGCTAGGGCCGTTGCTAGGGCCCTTGTTAGGGCCGTTGCTAGGGCCCTTGTTAGGGCCGTTGCTAGGGCCGTTGCTAGGGCCGTTGCTTGGGCCGTTGCAAGGGCCGTTGTAGGGCCGTTGCTAGGGCCCTTGTTAGGGCCGTTTCTAGGGCCGTTGCTAGGGCCCTTGTTAGGGCCGTTGCTAGGTCCGTTGTTAGGGCCGTTGCTAAAGCTGTTGCTAGGGCCGTTGCTAGGGCCGTTGCAAGGGTCGTTGTTAAGGCCGTTGCTAGGGCCCTTATTAGGGCCGTTGCTAGGGCCGTTGTTAGGGCCGTTGCTAGAACCCTTGTTTTGGCCGTTGCTAGGGCCCTTGTTTGGGCCGTTGCTAGGGCCGTTGCTAGGGCCGTTGCTAGGGCCGTGGCTAGGACCGTTGCTAGGGCCATGGTTACGGCCGTGTTTAGAGCCGTTGCTAGGTCCGTTGCTAGGGACGTTGCTAGGGCCGTTGTTAGGGCCGTTTCTAGGGCCGTTGTTAGGGCCGTTGCTAGGGCCGTTGTTAGGGCCGTTGCTAGAGCCCTTGTTAGGGCCGTTGCTAGGGCCGTTGTTAGGGCCGTTGCTAGGGCCGTTGTTAGGGCCGTTGCTAGGGCCGTTGTTAGGGCCGTTGCTAGGGCCGTTGTTAGGGACGTTGGTAGGGGCGTTGCTAGGGCCGTTGCTAGGGCCCTTGTTTGGGCCGTTGTTAGGGCCCTTGTTAGTGCCGTTGCTAGGGCCCTTGTTAGGGCCGTTGCTAGGGCCGTTGCTATGGCCGTTGTTAGGGCCGTTGCTAGGGCCGTTGTTAGGGCCGTTGCTATGGCCGTTGTTAGTGCCGTTGCTAGGTCCGTTGTTAGGGCCATTGCTAGGGCCGTTGCTAGGGCCTTTGCTAGGGCCGTTGCTAGGGCCGTTGCTAGGGCCGTTGCTAGGGCCGTTGCTAGGGCCGTTGCTAGGGCCGTTGCTAGGGCCATTGCTAGAACTGTTGCCAGGGCCGTTGCTAGGGCCGTTGTTAGGGCCGTTGCTAGGGCCGTTGTTAGGGCCGTTGTTAGGGCCCTTGTTAGGGCCGTTGCTAGGGCTTTTGTTAGGGCCGTTTTTAGGGCCCTTGTTAGAGCCGTTGCTATGGCCGTTGCTAGGGTCGTTTCTAGGGCCGTGGTTAGGGCCCTTGTTAGGGCCGTTGCTAGGGCAGTTGTTAGGGTCATTGCTAGTGCCGTTGTTAGGGCCGTTGCTAGGGCCGTTGCTAGGACCGTGGTTAGGGCCGTTGTTAGGGCCGTTGTTAGGGCCGTTGCTATGGCCCTTGTTAGGGCCGTTGCTAGGGCCCTTTTTAGGGCCGTTGTTAGGGCCTTTGTTTGGGCCCTTGTTAGGGCCGTTGCTAGGGCCGTTGCTAGGGCCGTTTCTAGGGCCGTTGCTTGGGCCCTTGTTAGGCCCGTTGCTAGGGCCCTTGTTAGGGCCGTTGCTAGGGCCGTTGCTAGGGCCGTGGTTAGGGCCCTTGTTAGGGCCGTTGCTAGGGCCGTTGCTAGGGCCGTTGCAAGGGCCGTTGTTAGGGCCGTTGCTAGGGCCCTTGTTAGGGCCGTTGCTAGGGCCGTTGTTAGGGCCGTTGCTAGGGCCGTTGCTAGGGCCGTTGCTAGGGCCCTTGTTAGGGTTAGGGTTAGGGTTAGGGTAAGGGTTAGGGGTTAGTGTTAGGGTTAGGGTTAGGGTTAGGGTTAGGGTTAGGGGTTAGGGTTAGTGTTACGGTTAGGGTTATTATTAGGAGGTTAGGTTTAAGTTTAGGATTAGTGTTAGGGTTAGAATTAGAAATAGGGTTAGTGTTAGGATTAGGGTCAGGGTTAGGTTTAGGGATAGGGTTAGGGTTAGGGTTAGATTTAAAGTTTAGGGTTTAGTGTTAGGATTAGGGATAGTGGGAGGTTTAGGGTTAGGGTTAGGTTTAGGGTTAGGGTTAGGGTTAGTGTTTGGGTTATGGTTAGTGTTAGGATTAGGGTTAGGGTTAGGGTCAGGGTTAGGTTTAGGGTTAGGGTTAGGGTTAGGGTTAGATTAAGGGTTAGGTTTAGGTTTATTTTTAGATTTAAGGTTTAGGGTTTAAGGTTTATGGTTTAGGATTGTTTAAGGTTTAGGGTGGATTAGGTTTAGGGTTTAGAGTTTAGTATTATGGTTACGGTTAGGGTTAGGGTTAGGGTTAGGGTTAGGGTTAGGGTTAGGGTCAGGGTTAGGTTTAGGGTTAGGGTTAGGGTTAGATTTAGGGTCAGGTTTAGGTTTATTGTTAGATTTAGTGTTTAGTATTATGGTTACGGTTAGTGTTAGGGTTAGGGTTAGGGTTAGTGTTAGCGTTAGGGTAATGGTCAGGGTTAGGGTTAGGGTTAGGGTAAGGGTTAGGGGTTAGTGTTAGGGTTAGGGTTAGGGTAAGGGTTAGGGTTAGGTTAGGGTTAGGGTTAGGGTTAGGGTTAGGGTTAGGGGTTAGGGTTAGTGTTAGGGTTAGGGTTATTATTAGGGGGTTAGGTTTAAGTTTAGAATTAGTGTTAGGGTTAGAATTAGAAATAGGGTTAGTGTTAGGATTAGGGTCAGGGTTAGGTTTAGGGTTAGGGTTAGGGTTAGGGTTAGGGTTAGAATTAGGGTTAGGTTTAGGTTTATTGTTATATTTAGGATTTAGGGTCTAAGGTTTATGGTTTAGGATAGTTTAAGGTTTAGGGTGGATTAGGTTTAGGGTTTAGAGTTTAGTGTTATGGTTACGGTTAGGGTTAGGGTTAGGGTTAGGTTTAGGATTAGGGTTAAGGTTAGGGTTAGGATTAGGTTTAGGGTTAGGGTTAGGGTTAGGGTTAGGGTTAGGGTTAGGGTTAGGGTTAGGATTAGGGTTAGGGTAAGGGTTAGGGGTTAGGCTTAGTGTTATGGTTATTGTTAGGTTTAGGGTTTAGGGTTTAGTGTTTAGGGTTTAAGGTTTAGGGTTTAGGATTGTTTAAGATTTAGGGTGGTTTAGGTTAAGGGTTTAGGGTTTAGAGTTTAGGATTGTTTAAGGTTTAGGGTTGTTTAGGGTATAGTGTTTAGGGTTAAAAGTTTAGGGTTGTTTAGGGTTTAGTGTTTAGGGTTTAGGGTTGTTTAAGTTTTAGTGTTTAAGGTTTAGGTTTTAGGGTTGTTTTGGGTTTAGTGTTTAGTGCTGTTTAGGGTATAGTGTTAATGGTTTAGGGTTTAGGGTTATTTAGGGTTTAGTTTTTAAGGTTTAGGGTATAGGGTTGTTTAGGGTTTAGTGTTTAGGGTTGTTTATGGTTTAGTGATTAGGGTTGTTTAGGGTTGTTTAGAGGTTAGTGTTTAGGGTTATTCAGGGTTTATGATTTAGGGTTGTTCAGGGTTTAGGATTTATGGTTGTTCAGGGTTTAGGATATAGGGATTAAGGTTAAGGGGTTAGGTTTAGGGTTAGGGTTAGGGTTAGGGTTAGGGTTAGGTTTAGGGTTAAGGTTAGGGTTAGGGTTAGGGTTAGGGTTATGGTTAATGTTAGGATTAGGGTTAGGGTTAGGGTCAGGGTTAGGGTTAGGGTTAGCATTAGGGTTAGAGTTAGGGTTAGGGTTAGGGTTATGGGGTTATGTTAGGCTTAAGTTTAGAGTTAGGGTTATGGGGTTAAGGTTAGGGTTGGGGTTAGGGTTAGGTTTAGGTTTAGGGTTAGGGTTAGGGTTATAGTTATTCTTAGATTTATGGTTTAAAATTTAGGGTTTATGGTTTAAGGTTTAGGGTTTAGGATTATTTAAGTTTTAGGGTGGTTTAGGTTTAGGGTATAGGGTTTAGCGTTTAAGATTGTTTAATGTTTAGGCTTGTTTATGTTTTAGCGTTTGAAGTTGTTTAGGGTTTTTTAGGGTTGTTTATGATTTAGTGTTTAGGGTTGTTCAGGATTTATGATTTAGGATATTTTAAGGTTTAGGGTTTAAGGTTGTATAGTGTTTTAGGGTTTAGGGTATAATGCTTAGGGTTAAGGGTTTATGGTTGTTTAGGGTATAGTGTTAATGGTTTTAGGGTTTAGGCTTGTTTAGGGTTTAGTGTTTAGGGTTTAGGGTTTAGGGTTTTTTAGCGTTTAGTGTTTATACTTTAGGGTTTAGGGTGCTTTTGGAATTAGTGTTTAGGGTTTTTCGGGGTTTAGGGTTTAGGATTTAGGGTGTTAGGGTTAGTGTTAGTGTTAGGTTTAGGGTTAAGGTGAGGGTTAGGGTGAGGGTTAAGGTAGGGTTAGGGTTAAGGTTAGTGTTAGTGTTAGCGTAAGGGTTAGGGTTAGGGATAGGTTTAGGGTTAGGGTTAGGGTTAGGGTTAGGGTTAGGGTTAGGGTTAGGGTTAGGGGTTAGGGTTAGGGTTAGTGTTAGGGGTTTGGGGTTAGTGTTAGTGTTAGGGTTAGGGTTAGGGTTAGGGTTAGGTTTAGTGTTAGAGTTATTATTAGGGGGTTAGGTTTAAGTTTAGGATTAGTGTTAGGGTTAGTATTAGAAATAGGGTTAGTGTTAGGATTAGGGTAAGGGTTAGGTTTAGGGATATGGTTAGGGTTAGGGTTAAGGGTAGGGTTAGGGTTAGGGTTAGATTTAAAGTTTAGGGTTTAGTGTTAGGATTAGGGATAGTGTGAGGTTTAGGGTTAGGTTTAGGGTTAGGGTTAGGGTTAGTGTTTGTGTTATGATTATTGTTATTATTAGGGTTAGGGTTAGGGTCATGTTTAGGTTTAGGGTTAGGGTTAGGGTTAGGGTTACATTTAGGGTTAGGTTTAGGTTTATTGTTAGATTTAGGGTTTAGGGTTTAAGGTTTAAGGTTTAGGATTGTTTAAGGTTTAGGGTAGATTAGGTTTAGGGTTTAGAGTTTAGTATTATGGTTACGGTTAGGGTTAGGGTTAGGGTTAGAGTTAGGGTTAGGGTTAGGGTTAGGGTTAGGGTTAGGGTTAAGGTTAGGGTTAGTGTTAGGGTTAGGGTTATGGTTAGTGTTAGGATTAGGGTGAGGGTTAGGGTCAGGGTTAGGTTTAGGGTTAGGGATAGGGTTAGGGTAAGATTTAGGGTTAGGGTTAGGTTTATTGTTAGATTTAGGGTTTAGGGTTTAAGGTTTATGGTTTAGGATTTTTTAAGGTTTAGGGTGGATTAGGTTTAGGGTTTAGAGTTTAGTGTTATTGTTACGGTTAGGGTTAGGGTTAGGGATGGGGTTAGGGTTAGGGTTAGGGTTATGGTAAGGGTTAGGGTTAGGGTTAGGGTTAGGGTTAGGGTAAAAGTTAGGGGGTTAGTGTTAGGGTTTGGGTTAGGGTTAGGGTTAGGGTTAGGGTTAGGTTAGGGTTAGGGTTAGAGTTAGGGTTAGGGTTAGGGTTAGTGTTAGGGTTAGGGTTATTATTAGGGGGTTAGGTTTAAGTTTAGGATTAGTGTTAGGGTTAGAATTAGAAATAGGGATAGTGTTAAAATTAGGGTCAGGGTTAGGTTTAGGGTTAGGGTTAGGGTTAGGGTTACGGTTAGGGTCAGGGAGGGTTTAGGGTTAGGGTTAAGGTTAGGGTTAGATTTAGGGTTAGGTTTAGGTTTATTGTTAGATTTAGAATTTAGGGTCTAAGGTTTATGGTTTAGGATTGTTTAAGGTTTAGGGTGGATTAGGTTTAGGGTTTAGAGTTTAGTGTTATGGTTACGGTTAGGGTTAGGGTTAGGGTTAGGGTTAGGATTAGGGTTAAGGTTAGGGTTAGGATTAGGTTTATGGTTAGGGTTAGGGTTAGGGTTAGGGTTAGGTTTAGGGTTAGGGTTAGGGTTAGGATTAGGGTTAGGTTTAGGGTTAGGGTAAGGGTTAGGGGTTAAGGTTAGGGTTATGGTTATTGTTAGGTTTAGGGTTTAGGGTTTAGTGTTTAGGGTTTAAGGTTTAGGGTTTAGGATTGTTTAAGGTTTAGGGTGGTTTAGGTTAAGGGTTTAGGGTTTAGAGTTTAGGATTGTTTAAGGTTTAGGGTTGTTTAGGGTGTAGTGTTTAGGGTTAAAAGTTTAGGGTTGTTTAGGGTTTAGTGTTTAGGGTTTAGGGTTGTTTAAGGTTTAGTGTTTAAGGTTTAGGTTTTAGGGTTTTTTTGGGTTTAGTGTTTAGTGTTGTTTAGGGTATAGTATTAATGGTTTAGGGTTTAGGGTTATTTAGGGTTTAGTGTTTAAGGTTTAGGGTATAGGGTTGTCTAGGGTTTAGTGTTTAGGGTTGTTTATGGTTTAGTGATTAGGGTTGTTTAGGGTTGTTTAGAGGTTAGTGTTTAGGGTTATTCAGGGTTTATGATTTATGGTTGTTCAGGGTTTAGGATTTATGGTTGTTCAGGGTTTAGGATTTAGGGATTAAGGTTAAGGAGTTAGGGTTAGGGTTAGGGTTAGGGTTAGGGTTAGCATTAGGGTTAGAGTTAGGGTTAGAGTTAGGGTTATGGGGTTATGTTAGGTTATAAGGTTAGGGTTAGGGTTATGGGGTTAAGGTTAGGGTTGGGGTTAGGGTTAGGTTTAGGTTTAGGGATAGGGTTAGGGTTATGGTTATTCTTAGATTTATGGTTTAAAATTTAGGGTTTATGGTTTAAGGTTTAGGGTTTAGGATTGTTTAAGTTTTAGGGTGGTTTAGGTTTAAGGTATAGAATTTTGCGTTTAAGACTGTTTAATGGTTAGGGTTGTTTAGGTTTTAGCATTTAGAGTTGTTTAGGGTTTTTTAGGGTTTTTTATAATTTAGTGTTTAGGGTTTTTCAGGATTTATGATTTAGGATATTTTAAGGTTTAGGGTTTAAAGTTGTATAGTGTTTTAGGGTTTAGGGTATAATGTTTAGGGTTAAGGGTTTAGGGTTGTTTAGGGTATAGTGTTAATGGTTTTAGGGTTTAGGCTTGTTTAGGGTTTAGTGTTTAGGGTTTAGGGTTTAGGGTTTTTTAGCGTTTAGTGTTTATAGTTTAGGGTTTAGGGTGCTTTAAATTAGTGTTTAGGGTTTTTCGGGGTTTAGGGTTTAGGATTTAGGGTTTTAGGGTTAGTGTTAGGGTTAGGTTTAGGGTTAAGGTGAGGGTTAGGGTGAGGGTTAAGGTTAGGTTTAGGGTTAAGATTAGTGTTAGTGTTAGGGTAAGGGTTAGGGTTAGGGATAGGGTTAGGGTTAGGGTTAGGGTTAGGGTTAGGGTTAGGGTTAGGGTTAGGGTTAGGGGTTAGGGTTAGGGTTAGTGTTAGGGGTTATGGGTTAGTGTTAGGGTTAGGGTTGGGGTTAGGGTTAGGGTTAGGTTTAGTGTTAGGGTTATTATTAGGGGGTTAGGTTTTAGTTTAGGATTAGTGTTAGGGTTAGAATTAGAAATAGGGTTAGTGTTAGGATTAGGGTCAGGGTTAGGTTTAGGGATAAGGTTAGGGTTAGTGTTAAGGGTAGCGTTAGGGTTAGGGTTAGATTTAAAGTTTAGGGTTTAGTGTTAGGATTAGGGATAGTGTGAGGTTTAAGGTTAGGTTTAGGGTTAGGGTTAGGGTTAGTGTTTGGGTTATGATTAGTGTTAGGATTAGGGATAGGGTTAGGGTCAGGTTTAAGTTTAGGTTTAGGGTTAGGTTTAGGGTTAGATTTAGGGTTAGGTTTAGGTTTATTGTTAGATTTAGGGTTTAGGCTTTAAGGTTTATGGTTTAGGATTGTTTAAGGTTTAGGGTGGATTAGGTTTAGGGTTTAGAGTTTAATATTATGGTTACGGTTAGGGTTAGGGTTAGGGTTAGAGTTAGGGTTAGGGTTAGGGTTAGGGTTAGGGTTAAGGTTAGGGTTAGCGTTAGGGTTAGGGTTATGGTTAGTGTTAGGATTACGGTTAGGGTTAGGGTCAGGGTTAGGTTTAGGGTTAGGGATAGGGTTAGGGTTAGATTTAGGGTTAGGTTTAGGTTTATTGTTAGATTTAGGGTTTAGGGTTTAAGGTTTATGGTTTAGGATTGTTTAAGGTTTAGGGTGGATTAGGTTTAGGGTTTAGAGTTTAGTGTTATGGTTACGGTTAGGGTTAGGGTTAGGGATGGGGTTAGTGTTAGGGTTTGGGTTAGGGTTAGGGTTAGGGTTAGGTTAGGGTTAGGGTTAGGTTAGGGTTAGGGGTTAGGGTTAGTGTAATGGTTAGGGTTATTATTAGTGGGTTAGGTTTAAGTTTAGGATTAGTGTTATGGTTAGAATTAGAAATAGGGTTAGTGTTAGGATTAGGGTCAGGGTTAGGTTTAGGGTTAGGGTTAGGGTTAGGGTTAGGGTTAGGGTCAGAAAGGGTTTAGGGTTAGGGTTAGATTTAGGGTTAGGTTTAGGTTTATTGTTAGATTTAGGGTTTAGGTTCTACGGTTTATGGTTTAGGAATGTTTAAGGTTTAGGGTGGATTAGGTTTAGGGTTTAGAGTTTAGTGTTATGGTTACGGTTAGGGTTAGGGTTAGGGTTAGGGTTAGGATTAGGGTTAAGGTTAGGGTTAGCGTTAGGTTTAGGGTTAGGGTTAGGGTTAGGGTTAGGGTTAGGGTTACGGTTAGGGTTAGGGTTAGGGTTAGGGTTAAGGTTAGGGTTAGGGTTAAGGTTAGGGTTAGGGTTAGGGTTAGGGTTAGGGTTAGGGTTAAGGTTAGAGTTAGGGATAGGGTTAGGGTTAGGGTTAGGGTTAGGGTGAGGGTAAGGGTTAGGGTTATGTCGTTATGTTAGGCTTAAGGTTAGGGTTAGGGTTATGGGGTTAAGGTTAGGGTTGGGGTTAGGGTTAGGTTTAGGTTTAGGGTTAGGGTTAGGGTTATGGTTATTCTTAGATTTATGGTTTAAAATTTAGGGTTTATGGTTTAAGGTTTAGGGTTTAGAATTGTTTATGTTTTAGGGTGTTTTAGGTTTAGGGTATAGGGTTTAGCGTTTAAGATTGTTTAATGTTTAGGGTTGTTTATGTTTTAGTGTTTAGAGCTGTTTAGGTTTTTTTAGGGTTGTTTATGATTTAGTGTTTCGGGTTGTTCAGGATTTATGATTTAGGATATTTTAAGGTTTAGGGTTTAAGGTTGTATAGTGTTTTAGGGTTTAGGCTATAATGTTTAGGGTTAAGAGTTTAGGGTTGTTTAGGGTATAGTGTTAATGGTTTTAGGGTTTAGGCTTGTTTAGGGTTTAGTGTTTAGGGTTTAGGGTTTAGGGTTTTTTAGCGTTTAGTGTTTAGAGTTTAGGGTTTAGGGTGCATTTGGAATTCGTGTTTAGGATTTTTCTGGGTTTAGGGTTTAGGATTTAGGGTTTTAGGGTTAGGTTTAGGGTTAGGGTGAGGGTTAGGGTGAGGGTTAAGGTTAGGGTTAAGTTTAAGTTTAGTGTTAGTGTTAGGGTAAGGGTTAGGGTTAGGGATAGTGTTAGGGTTAGGGTTAGGGTTAGGGTTAGTTTTAGGGTTAGGGTTAGGGATAGGGTTAGTGTGAGGTTTAGGGTTCGAGTTAGGTTTAGGGTTAGGGTTAGTCTTTGTTTGGGTTATGGTTATTGTTAGGATTAGGCTTTGAATTAGGGTCAGGGGTAGGTTTAGGTTTACGGTTAGGGTTAGTGTTAGAATTAGGGATAGGTTTAGGTTTATTGTTAAATTTAGGGTTTAGGGTTTAAGGTTTATGGTTTAGGATTGTTTAAGGTTTAGGGTGGATTAGGTTTAGTGTTTAGAGTTTAGTGTTATGGTTACGGTTAGGGTTAGGGTTAGGGTTAGGGTTAGGGTTAGGGTTAGAGTTAGGGTTAGGGTTAGTGTTAGGGTAAGGTTAGGGTTAGGGTTAGTGTTAAGGTTAGGGTTAGAGTTACGGTTAGGGTTAGGGTTAGAGTTACGGTTAGGGTTAGGGTTAAGGTTAAGGTTAGGGTTGGGGGGGTTAGGGTTTAGGTTATGGTTAGGGTTAAGGTTAGGGTTAGGGTTAGGGTTAGGGTTAGGGTTAGGGTTAGGGTTAGGTTTAGGTTTAGGGTTAGTGTTATTAGTAGGGAGTTAGGTTTAAATTTAGGATTAGTGTTAGGGTTAGAATTAGAAATAGGGTTAGTGTTAGGAATAGGGTCAGGGTTAGGTTTAGGGATAGGGTTAGGGTTAGGGTTAGGAGTAGGGTTAGGGTTAGGGTTAGATTTAAAGTTTAAGGTTTAATTTTAGGATTAGGGTTAGTGTGAGGTTTAGGGTTAGGTTTAGGGTTAGGGTTAGGGTTAGTGTTTGTGTTAGGGTTAGTGTTAGGATTAGGTTTAGGGTTAGGGTTAGGGTTAGGGTTAGATTTAGGGTTAGGTTTAGGTTTATTGTTAGATTTAGGGTTTAGGCTTTAAGGTTTATGGTTTAGGATTGTTTAAGGTTTAGGGTGGATTAGGTTTAGGGTTTAGAGTTTAATATTATGGTTACGGTTAGGGTTAGGGTTAGGGTTAGAGTTAGGGTTAGGGTTAGGGTTAGGGTTAGGGTTAGGGTTAGGGTTAAGGTTAGGGTTAGCGTTAGGGTTAGGGTTATGGTTAGTGTTAGGATTACGGTTAGGGTTAGGGTCAGAGTTAGGTTTAGGGTTAGGGATAGGGTTAGGGTTAGATTTAGGGTTAGGTTTAGGTTTATTGTTAGATTTAGGGTTTAGGGTTTAAGGTTTATGGTTTAGGATTGTTTAAGGTTTAGGGTGGATTAGGTTTAGGGTTTAGAGTTTAGTGTTATGGTTACGGTTAGGGTTAGGGTTAGGGTTAGGGTTAGGATTAGGGTTAAGGTTAGGGTTAGCGTTAGGTTTAGGGTTAGGGTTAGGGTTAGGGTTAGGGTTAGGGTTACGGTTAGGGTTAGGGTTAGGGTTAGGGTTAAGGTTAGGGTTAGGGTTAAGGTTAGGGTTAGGGTTAGGGTTAGGGTTAGGGTTAGGGTTAAGGTTAGAGTTAGGGATAGGGTTAGGGTTAGGGTTAGGGTTAGGGTGAGGGTAAGGGTTAGGGTTATGTGGTTATGTTAGGCTTAAGGTTAGGGTTAGGGTTATGGGGTTAAGGTTAGGGTTGGGGTTAGGGTTAGGTTTAGGTTTAGGGTTAGGGTTAGGGTTATGGTTATTCTTAGATTTATGGTTTAAAATTTAGGGTTTATGGTTTAAGGTTTAGGGTTTAGAATTGTTTATGTTTTAGGGTGTTTTAGGTTTAGGGTATAGGGTTTAGCGTTTAAGATTGTTTAATGTTTAGGGTTGTTTATGTTTTAGTGTTTAGAGCTGTTTAGGTTTTTTTAGGGTTGTTTATGATTTAGTGTTTCGGGTTGTTCAGGATTTATGATTTAGGATATTTTAAGGTTTAGGGTTTAAGGTTTTATAGTGTTTTAGGGTTTAGGCTATAATGTTTAGGGTTAAGAGTTTAGGGTTGTTTAGGGTATAGTGTTAATGGTTTTAGGGTTTAGGCTTGTTTAGGGTTTAGTGTTTAGGGTTTAGGGTTTAGGGTTTTTTAGCGTTTAGTGTTTAGAGTTTAGGGTTTAGGGTGCATTTGGAATTCGTGTTTAGGATTTTTCTGGGTTTAGGGTTTAGGATTTAGGGTTTTAGGGTTAGGTTTAGGGTTAGGGTGAGGGTTAGGGTGAGGGTTAAGGTTAGGGTTAAGTTTAAGTTTAGTGTTAGTGTTAGGGTAAGGGTTAGGGTTAGGGATAGTGTTAGGGTTAGGGTTAGGGTTAGGGTTAGTTTTAGGGTTAGGGTTAGGGATAGGGTTAGTGTGAGGTTTAGGGTTCGGGTTAGGTTTAGGGTTAGGGTTAGTCTTTGTTTGGGTTATGGTTATTGTTAGGATTAGGCTTTGAATTAGGGTCAGGGGTAGGTTTAGGTTTACGGTTAGGGTTAGTGTTAGATTTAGGGATAGGTTTAGGTTTATTGTTAAATTTAGGGTTTAGGGTTTAAGGTTTATGGTTTAGGATTGTTTAAGGTTTAGGGTGGATTAGGTTTAGTGTTTAGAGTTTAGTGTTATGGTTACGGTTAGGGTTAGGGTTAGGGTTAGGGTTAGGGTTAGGGTTAGAGTTAGGGTTAGGGTTAGTGTTAGGGTAAGGTTAGGGTTAGGGTTAGTGTTAAGGTTAGGGTTAGAGTTACGGTTAGGGTTAGGGTTAGAGTTACGGTTAGGGTTAGGGTTAAGGTTAAGGTTAGGGTTGGGGGGGTTAGGGTTTAGGTTATGGTTAGGGTTAAGGTTAGGGTTAGGGTTAGGGTTAGGGTTAGGGTTAGGGTTAGGGTTAGGGTTAGGTTTAGGTTTAGGGTTAGTGTTATTAGTAGGGAGTTAGGTTTAAATTTAGGATTAGTGTTAGGGTTAGAATTAGAAATAGGGTTAGTGTTAGGATTAGGGTCAGGGTTAGATTTAGGGATAGGGTTAGGGTTAGGGTTAGGAGTAGGGTTAGGGTTAGGGTTAGATTTAAAGTTTAAGGTTTAATTTTAGGATTAGGGTTAGTGTGAGGTTTAGGGTTAGGTTTAGGGTTAGGGTTAGGGTTAGTGTTTGGGTTAGGGTTAGTGTTAGGATTAGGTTTAGGGTTAGGGTTAGGGTTAGGGTTAGATTTAGGGTTAGGTTTAGGTTTATTGTTAGATTTAGGGTTTAGGGTTTAAGGTTTGTGGTTTAGGATTGTTTAAGGTTTAGGGTGGATTAGGTTTAGGGTTTAGAGTTTAGTGTTATGGTTACGGTTAGGGTTAGGGTTAGGGTTAGAGTTAGGGTTAGGGTTAGGGTTAGGGTTAGGGTTAGGGTTAGGGTTAAGGTTAGGGTTAGCGTTAGGGTTAGGGTTATGGTTAGTGTTAGGATTACGGTTAGGGTTAGGGTCAGAGTTAGGTTTAGGGTTAGGGATAGGGTTAGGGTTAGATTTAGGGTTAGGTTTAGGTTTATTGTTAGATTTAGGGTTTAGGGTTTAAGGTTTATGGTTTAGGATTGTTTAAGGTTTAGGGTGGATTAGGTTTAGGGTTTAGAGTTTAGTGTTATGGTTACGGTTAGGGTTAGGGTTAGGGTTAGGGTTAGGATTAGGGTTAAGGTTAGGGTTAGCGTTAGGTTTAGGGTTAGGGTTAGGGTTAGGGTTAGGGTTAGGGTTACGGTTAGGGTTAGGGTTAGGGTTAGGGTTAAGGTTAGGGTTAGGGTTAAGGTTAGGGTTAGGGTTAGGGTTAGGGTTAGGGTTAGGGTTAAGGTTAGAGTTAGGGATAGGGTTAGGGTTAGGGTTAGGGTTAGGGTGAGGGTAAGGGTTAGGGTTATGTGGTTATGTTAGGCTTAAGGTTAGGGTTAGGGTTATGGGGTTAAGGTTAGGGTTGGGGTTAGGGTTAGGTTTAGGTTTAGGGTTAGGGTTAGGGTTATGGTTATTCTTAGATTTATGGTTTAAAATTTAGGGTTTATGGTTTAAGGTTTAGGGTTTAGAATTGTTTATGTTTTAGGGTGTTTTAGGTTTAGGGTATAGGGTTTAGCGTTTAAGATTGTTTAATGTTTAGGGTTGTTTATGTTTTAGTGTTTAGAGCTGTTTAGGTTTTTTTAGGGTTGTTTATGATTTAGTGTTTCGGGTTGTTCAGGATTTATGATTTAGGATATTTTAAGGTTTAGGGTTTAAGGTTTTATAGTGTTTTAGGGTTTAGGCTATAATGTTTAGGGTTAAGAGTTTAGGGTTGTTTAGGGTATAGTGTTAATGGTTTTAGGGTTTAGGCTTGTTTAGGGTTTAGTGTTTAGGGTTTAGGGTTTAGGGTTTTTTAGCGTTTAGTGTTTAGAGTTTAGGGTTTAGGGTGCATTTGGAATTCGTGTTTAGGATTTTTCTGGGTTTAGGGTTTAGGATTTAGGGTTTTAGGGTTAGGTTTAGGGTTAGGGTGAGGGTTAGGGTGAGGGTTAAGGTTAGGGTTAAGTTTAAGTTTAGTGTTAGTGTTAGGGTAAGGGTTAGGGTTAGGGATAGTGTTAGGGTTAGGGTTAGGGTTAGGGTTAGTTTTAGGGTTAGGGTTAGGGATAGGGTTAGTGTGAGGTTTAGGGTTCGGGTTAGGTTTAGGGTTAGGGTTAGTCTTTGTTTGGGTTATGGTTATTGTTAGGATTAGGCTTTGAATTAGGGTCAGGGGTAGGTTTAGGTTTACGGTTAGGGTTAGTGTTAGATTTAGGGATAGGTTTAGGTTTATTGTTAAATTTAGGGTTTAGGGTTTAAGGTTTATGGTTTAGGATTGTTTAAGGTTTAGGGTGGATTAGGTTTAGTGTTTAGAGTTTAGTGTTATGGTTACAGTTAGGGTTAGGGTTAGGGTTAGGGTTAGGGTTAGGGTTAGAGTTAGGGTTAGGGTTAGTGTTAGGGTAAGGTTAGGGTTAGGGTTAGTGTTAAGGTTAGGGTTAGAGTTACGGTTAGGGTTAGGGTTAGAGTTACGGTTAGGGTTAGGGTTAAGGTTAAGGTTAGGGTTGGGGGGGTTAGGGTTTAGGTTATGGTTAGGGTTAAGGTTAGGGTTAGGGTTAGGGTTAGGGTTAGGGTTAGGGTTAGGGTTAGGGTTAGGTTTAGGTTTAGGGTTAGTGTTATTAGTAGGGAGTTAGGTTTAAATTTAGGATTAGTGTTAGGGTTAGAATTAGAAATAGGGTTAGTGTTAGGATTAGGGTCAGGGTTAGATTTAGGGATAGGGTTAGGGTTAGGGTTAGGAGTAGGGTTAGGGTTAGGGTTAGATTTAAAGTTTAAGGTTTAATTTTAGGATTAGGGTTAGTGTGAGGTTTAGGGTTAGGTTTAGGGTTAGGGTTAGGGTTAGTGTTTGGGTTAGGGTTAGTGTTAGGATTAGGTTTAGGGTTAGGGTTAGGGTTAGGGTTAGATTTAGGGTTAGGTTTAGGTTTATTGTTAGATTTAGGGTTTAGGGTTTAAGGTTTGTGGTTTAGGATTGTTTAAGGTTTAGGGTGGATTAGGTTTAGGGTTTAGAGTTTAGTGTTATGGTTACGGTTAGGTTTAGGGTTAGGTTTAGGGTTAGGGTTTGGTTTAGGGTTAGGGTTAGTTTTAGGGTTAGGGTTATGGTTAGGGTTAAGGTTAGGGTTAGGGTTAGGGTTATGGTTAGTGTTAGTATTAGGGTTAGGGTTAAGGTCAGGGTTAGGTTTAGGGTTAGGGTTAGGGTTAGGACAGATTTAGGGTTAGGTTTAGGTTTATTGTTAGATTTAGGGTTTAGGGTTTAAGGTTTATGGTTTAGGATTTTTTAAGGTTTAGGGTGGATTAGGTTTAGGGTTTAGAGTTTAGTGTTATGGTTAAGGTTAATGTTAGGGTTAGGGTTAGGGTTAGGGTTAGGGTTAGGGTTAGTGTTAGTGTTACGGTTAGGGTTAGGGTTAGTGTTACGGTTAGGGTTTGGGTTAGGGTTAGGGTAAGGGTTATGATTATGTTTATTGTTAGGTTTAGGGTTAGGGTTAGGGTTAAGGTTAGGTTTAGGGTTAGGGTTAGGTTTATGGTTAGGCTTAAGGTTAGGGTTAGGTTTAGGGTTAGGGTTACGGTTAGGGTTAGGTTTAGGGTTAGGGTTAGGGTTAGGGTTAGAGTTAGGTTTATTGTTAGGTTTAGGGTTTAGTGTTTAGGGTCTAAGGTTTTGGGTTTAGGATTGTTTAAGGTTTAGGGTAGATTAGGTTTAGGGTTTAGAGTTTAGTGTTAAGGTTAGGGTTAGGTTTAGGGTTTAGGGTTTAGTGTTCGGATTAGGGTTAGGGTTAGGGTTAGGATTAGGGTTAAGAATAGGGTTAGGATTAGGTTTAGGGTTAGGGTTAGGGTTAGGGTTAGGGTTAGAGTTAGGGTTAGGGTTAGGATTAGGGTTAGGGTTAGGGTTACGGTAAGGGTTAGGGGTTAGTGTTAGGGTTATGGTTATTGTTACGTTTAGGGTTTAGGGTTTAGTGTTTAGGGTTTAAGGTTTAGGGTTTAGGATTGTTTAAGATTTAGGGTGGTTTAGGTTAAGGGTTTAGGGTTTAGAGTTTAGGATTTTTTAAGGTTTAGGGTTGTTTAGGGTATAGTGTTTAGGGTTAAAAGTTTAGGGTTGTTTAGGGTTTAGTGTTTAGGGTTTAGGGTTGTTTAAGGTTTAGTGTTCAAATTTTAGGTTTTAGGGTTGTTTTGGGTTTAGTGTTTAGTGTTGTTTAGGGTATAGTGTTAATGGTTTAGGGTTTAGGGTTATTTAGGGTTTAGTGTTTAAGGTTTAGGGTATAGGTTTGTTTAGGGTTTAGTGTTTAGGGTTGTTTATGGTTTAGTGATTAGGGTTGTTTAGGGTTGTTTAGAGGTTAGTGTTTAGGGTTATTCAGGGTTTATGATTTATGGTTGTTCAGGGTTTAGGATTTATGGTTGTTCAGGGTTTAGGATTTAGGGATTAAGGTTAAGGGGTTAGGGTTAGGGTTAGGGTTAGGGTTAGGGTTAAGGTTAGGTTTAGGGTTAGGGTTAGGGTTATGGTTAGTGTTAGGATTAGGGTTAGGGTTATTATTAGGGGGGTGGTTTAACTTTAGGATTAGTTTTAGGGTTAGAATTAGAAATAGGGTTAGTGTTAGGATTAGGGTCAGGGTTAGGTTTAGGGTTAGGGTTAGGGTTAGGGTTAGGGTTAGGGTCAGGGTGGGTTTAGGGTTAGGGTTAGGGTTAGGGTTAGGTTTAGGGTTAGGTTTAGGTTTATTTTTAGATTTAGGATTTAGGCTCTAAGGTTTATGGTTTAGGATTGTTTAAAGTTTAGGGTGGATTAGGTTTAGGGTTTAGAGTTTAGTGTTATGGTTACGGTTAGGGTTAGGGTTAGGGTTAGGGATAGAATTAGGTTTAAGGTTAGGGTTAGGATTAGGTTTAGGGTTAGGGTTAGGGTTAGGGTTAGGGTTAGGGTTAGGATTAGGGTTAAGGTTAGGGTTAGGATTAGGTTTAGGGTTAGGGTTAGGGTTAGGGTTAGTGTTAGTGTTAGGGTAAGGGTTAGGGTTAGGGATAGGGTTAGGGTTAAGGTTAGGGTTAGGGTTAAGGTTAGGGTTAGGGTTAGGGTTAGGGTTAGGGGTTAGGGTTAGGGTTAGTGTTAGGGGTTAGGGGTTAGTGTTAGGGTTAGGGTTAGGGTTAGGTTTAGTGTTAGGGTTATTATTAGGGGGTTACGTTTTAGTTTAGGATTAGTGTTAGGGTTAGAATTAGAAATAAGGTTAGTGTTAGGATTAGGGTCAGGGTTAGGTTTAGCGATATGGTTAGGGTTAGGGTTAAGGGTAGGGATAGGGTTAGGGTTAGATTTAAAGTTTAGGGTTTAGTGTTAGGATTAGGGATAGTGTGAGGTTAAGGGTTAGGTTTAGGGTTAGGGTTAGGGTTAGTGTTTGGGTTATGATTAGTGTTATTATTAGGGTTATGGTTAGGGTCAGGTTTAGGTTTAGGGTTAGGGTTAGGGTTAGGGATAGATTTAGGGTTAGGTTTAGGTTTATTGTTAGATTTAGGGTTTAGGGTTTAAGGTTTAAGGTTTAGGATTGTTTAAGGTTTAGGGTAGATTAGGTTTAGGGTTTAGAGTTTAGTATTATGGTTACGGTTAGGATTAGGGTTAGGGTTAGAGTTAGGGTTAGGTTTAGAATTAGGGTTAGGGTTAAGGTTAGGGTTAGTGTTAGGGTTAGGATTATGGTTAGTGTTAGGATTAGGGTTAGGGTTAGGGTCAGGGTTAGGTTTAGGGTTAGGGATAGGGTTAGGGTTAGATTTAGGGTTAGGTTTAGATTTATTGTTATATTTAGGGTTTATGGTTTAAGGTTTATGGTTTAGGATTGTTTAAGGTTTAGGGTGGATTAGGTTTAGGGTTTAGAGTTTAGTGTTATAGTTACGGTTAGGGTTAGGGTTAGGGATGGGGTTAGTGTTAGGGTTAGGTTTATGGTAATGGTTAGGGTTAGGGTTAGGGTTAGGGTTAGGGTAAAAGTTAGGGGGTTAGTGTTAGGGTTTGGGTTAGGGTTAGGGTTAGGGTTAGGTTAGGATTAGGGTTAGGGTTAGGGTTAGGGTTAGGGTTAGGGGTTAGGGTTACTGTTAGGGTTAGGGTTATTATTAGGGGGTTAGGTTTAAGTTTAGGATTAGTGTTAGGGTTAGAATTAGAAATAGGTTAGTGTTAGGATTAGGGTCAGGGTTAGGTTTAGGGTTAGGGTTAGGGTTAGGGTTAGGGTTAGGGTCAGGGAGGGTTTAGGGTTTGGGTTAGGGTTAGGGTTAGATTTAGGGTTAGGTTTAGGTTTATTGTTAGATTTAGGATTTAGGTTCTAAGGTTTATGGTTTAGGATTGTTTAAGGTTTAGGGTTTAGAGTTTAGTGTTATGGTTACGGTTAGGGTTAAGGTTAGTGTTATGGTTAGGATTAGGGTTAAGGTTTGGGTTTGGATTAGGTTTAGGGTTAGGGTTAGGGTTAGGGTTAGGGTTAGTGTTAGGGTTAGGGTTAGGGTTAGGGTTAGGGTTAGGATTAGGGTTAGGTTTAGGGTTAGGGTTAGGGTTAGGATTAGGATTAGGGTTAGGGTTAGGGGTTAGGTTTAGGGTTATGGTTATTGTTAGGTTTAGGGTTTAGGATTTAGTGTTTAGGGTTTAAGGTTTAGGGTTTATGATTGTTTAAGATTTAGGGTGGTTTAGGTTAAGGGTTTAGGGTTTAGAGTTTAGGATTGTTTAAGGTTTAGGGTTGTTTAGGGTATAGTGTTCAGGGTTAAAAGTTAGTGTTGTTTAGGGTTTAGTGTTTAGCGTTTAGGTTTGTTTAAGGTTTAGTGTTTAAGGTTTAGGTTTTAGGGTTGTTTTGGGTTTAGTGTTTAGTGTTGTTTAGGGTATAGTGGTAATGGTTTAGGGTTAAGGGTTATTTAGGGTTTAGTGTTTAAGGTTTAGGGTATAGGGTTGTTTAGGGTTTAGAGTTTAGGGTTGTTTATGGTTTAGTAATTAGGGTTGTTTTGGGTTGTTTAGAGGTTAGTGTTTAGGGTTATTCAGGGTTTATGATTTAGGGTTGTTCAGGGTTTAGGATTTATGGTTGTTCAGGATGTAGGATTTAGGGATTAAGGTTAAGGGGTTAGGGTTATGGTTAGGGTTAGGGTTAGGGTTAGGGTTAGCATTAGGGTTAGAGTTAGGGTTAGAGTTAGGGTTATGGGGTTATGTTAGGCTTAAGGTTAGGGTTAGGGTTATGGGGTTAAGGTTAGGGTTGGGGTTAGGGTTAGGTTTAGGTTTAGGGTTAGGGTTAGGGTTATGGTTATTCTTAGATTTATGGTTTAAAATTTAGGGCTTATGGTTTAAGTTTTAGGGTTTAGGATTGTTTAAGTTTTAGGGTGGTTTAGGTTTAGGGTATAAAATTTAGCGTTTAAGATTGTTTAATGGTTAGGGTTGTTTAGGTTTTAACGTTTAGAGTTGTTTAGGGTTTTTTAGGGTTGTTTATAATTTAGTGTTTAGCGTTGTTCAGGATTTATGATTTAGGATATTTTAAGGTTTAGGGTTTAAGGTTGTATAGTGTTTTAGGGTTTAGGGTATAATGTTTAGGGTTAAGGGTTTAGGGTTGTTTAGGGTATAGTGTTAATGGTTTTAGGGTTTAGGCTTGTTTAGGGTTTAGTGTTTAGGGTTTAGGGTTTAGGGTTTTTTAGCGTTTAGTGTTTATAGTTTAGGGTTTAGGGTGCTTTTGGAATTAGTGTTTAGGGTTTTTCGGGGTTTAAGGTTTAGGATTTAGGGTGTTCGGTTTAGTGTTAGGGTTAGGTTTAGGGTAAGGTGAGGGTTAGGGTGAGGGTTAAGGTTAGGGTTAGGGTTACGGTTAGTGTTAGTGTTAGGGTAAGGGTTAGGGTTAGGGATAGGGTTAGTGTTAGGGTTAGGGTTAGGTTTTGGGTTAGGGTTAGGGTTAGGGTTAGGGGTTAGGGTTAGGGTTAGTGTTAGGGGTTAGGGGTTAGTGTTAGGGTTAGGGTTAGGGTTAGGGTTAGGGTTAGGTTTAGTGTTAGGGTTATTATTAGGGGGTTAGGTTTTAGTTTAGGATTAGTGTTAGGGTTAGAATTAGAAATAGAGTTAGTGTTATGATTAGGGTCA
>NW_027667849.1:20000-32500 GCF_963924665.1 Micromys minutus | reverse complement strand
TTAGGGTTAGGTTTAGTGTTAGGGTTATTATTAGGTGGTTAGGTTTTAGTTTAGGAGTAGTGTTAGGGTTAGAATTAGAAATAGGGTTACTGTTAGGATTAGGGTCAGGGTTAGGTTTAGAAGTATGGTTAGGGTTAGGATTAAGGGTAGGGTTAGGGTTAGGGTTAGATATAAAGTTTAGGGTTTAGTGTTAGGATTAGGGATAGTGTGAGGTTTAGGGTTAATTTTAGGGTTAGGGTTAGGGTTAGTGTTTGGGTTATGATTAGTGTTAGGATTAGGATTAGGGTTAGGGTCAGGTTTATGTTTAGGGTTAGGGTTAGGGTTAGGGTTAGATTTAGGGTTAGATTAGGTTTATTGTTTGATTTAGGGTTTAGGGTTTAAGGTTTATGATTTAGGATTGTTTAAGTTCAATGGTGGATTAGGTTTAGGGTTTAGAGTTTAGTATTATGGTTACGGTTAGGGTTAGGGTTAGGGTTAGAGTTAGGGTTAGACTTAGGGTTAGGGGTAGGGTTAAGGTTAGGGTTAGTGTTAGGGTTTGTGTTATGGTTAGTGTTAGGATTAGGGTTAGGGTTAGGGTCAGGGTTAGGTTTAGGGTTAGAAATAGGGTTAGGGTTAGATTTAGGGTTAGGTTTAGGTTTATTGTTAGATTTAGGGTTTAGGGTTTAAGGTTTATGGTTTAGGATTGTTTAAGGTTTAGGGTGGATTAGGTTTAGGGTTTAGAGTTTAGTGTTATGGTTACGGTTAGGGGTAGGGTTAGGGATGGGGTTAGGGTTAGGGTTAGGGTTATGGTAAGGGTTAGGTTTAGGGTTAGGGTTAGGGTTAGGGTAAAAGTTAGGGGGTTAGTGTTAGGGTTTGTGTTAGGGTTAGGGTTAGGGTTAGGTTAGGGTTAGGGTTAGGGTTAGGGTTAGGGTTAGGGTTAGGTTAGGGTTAGGGTTAGGTTTAGGGTTAGGGGTTAGGGTTAGTGTTAGGGTTAGGGTTATTATTAGGGGATTAGGTTTAAGTTTAGGATTAGTGTTAGGGTTAGAATTAGAAATAGGGTTAGTGTTAGGATTAGGGTCAGGGTTAGGTTTAGGGTTAGGGTTAGGGTTAGGGTTAGGGTTAGGGTCAGGGAGAGTTTAGGGTTAGGGTTAGGGTTAGGGTTAGATTTAGGGTTAGGTTTAGGTTTATTTTTAGATTTAGGATTTAGGGTCTAAGGTTTATGGTTTAGGATTGTTTAAGGTTTAGGGTGGATTAGGTTTAGGGTTTAGAGTTTAGTGTTATGGTTACGGTTAGGGTTAGGGTTAGGGTTAGGGTTAGGATTAGGGTTAAGTTTAGGGTTAGGATTAGGTTTAAGGTTAGGGTTAGTGTTAGGGTTAGGGTTAGGGTTAGGATTAGGGTTAGGGTTAGGGTTAGGGTTAGGGTAAGGGTTAGGGGTTAGGGTTAGGGTTATGGTTATTGTTAGGTTTAGGGTTTAGGGTTTAGTGTTTAGGGTTTAAGGTTTAGGGTTTAGGATTGTTTAAGGTTTATCGTAACTTAAATTTAGGGTTTACAATTTAGTGTTAGGGTTATGGTTAGTGTTAGGGTTAGGGTTAGGGTTAGGTTTAGGGTTCAGGGTTTAGGGTTTAAGATTGTTTAAGGTTTAGGGTAGATTAGGTTTAGGATTTAAAGTTTAGTTTTAGGGTTAGGGTTAGGTTTAGGGTTTTGGGTTTAGTGTTAGGATTAGGGTTAGGGTTAAAGTTAGGGTTAGGGTAAGGGTTAGGATTAGGTTTAAGGTTAGGTTTACGGTTAGGGTTAGGGTTAGGGTTAGAATTAGGGTTAGGGTCAGGGTTAGGGTAAGGGTTAGGGGTTAGGGTTAGGGTTATGGTTATTGTTAGGTTTAGGGTTTAGGGTTTAGTGTTTAGGGTTTAAGGTTTAGGGTTTAGGATTGTTTAAGATTTAGGGTGGTTTAGGTTAAGGGTTTAGGGTTTAGACTTTAGGATTGTTTAAGGTTTAGGGTTGTTTAGGGTATAGTGTTTAGGGTTAAAAATTTAGGGTTGTTTAGGCTTTAGTGTTTAGGGTTTAGGGTTGTTTAAGTTTTAGTGTTTAAGGTTTAGGTTTTAGGGTTGTTTTGGGTTTAGTGTTTAGTGTTGTTTAGGGTATAGTGTTAATGGTTTAGGGTTTAGGGTTATTTAGGGTTTAGTGTTTAAGGTTTAGGGTATAGGGTTGTTTAGGGTTTAGTGTTTAGGGTTGTTTATGGTTTAGTGATTAGGGTTGTTTAGGGTTGTTTAGAGGTTAGTGTTTAGGGTTATTCAGGGTTTATGATTTAGGGTTGTTCAGGGTTTAGGATTTATGGTTGTTCAGAATTTAGGATTTAGGGATTAAGGTTAAGGGGTTAGGGTTAGGGTTAGGGTTAGGGTGAGGGTTAAGGTTAGGGTTAGGGTTAGGGTTAGGGTTAAGGTTAGGGTTAGGGTTAGGGTTAAGGTTATGGTTAGTGTTAGGATTAGGTTTACGGTTAGGGTCAGGGTTAGGTTTAGGGTTAGGGTTAGGGTTAGGTTTAGGGTTAGATTTAGGGTCAGGTTTAGGTTTATTGTTAGATTTAGGGTTTAGGGTTTAAGGTTTATGGTTTACGATTGTTTAAAGTTTAGGGTGGATTAGGTTTAGGGTTTATAGTTTAGTGTTATGGTTACGGTTAGTGTTAGGGTTAGGGTTAGGGTTAGGGTTATGGTTAGGGTTAGGTTAGGGTTAGGGTTAGGGTTAGGGTTAGGTTAGGGTTAGTGTTAGGGTTAGGGTTAGGGTTTGGGGTTTAGTGTTTAGGGTTTAAGGTTTAGGGTTTAGGATTGTTTAAGATTTAGGGTGGTTTAGGTTAAGGGTTTAGGGTTTAGAGTTTAGGATTTTTTAAGGTTTAGGGTTGTTTAGGGTATAGTGTTTAGGGTTAAAAGTTTAGGGTTGTTTAGGATTTAGTGTTTAGGGTTTAGGATTGTTTAAGGTTTAGTGTTTAAGGTTTAGGTTTTAGGGTTGTTTTGGGTTTAGTGTTTAGTGTTGTTTAGGGTATAGTGTCAATGGTTTAGGGTTTAGGGTTATTTAGGGTTTAGTGTTTAAGGTTTAGGGTATAGGGTTGTTTAGGGTTTAGTGTTTAGGGTTGTTTATGGTTTAGTGATTAGGGTTGTTTAGGGTTGTTTAGAGGTTAGTGTTTAGGGTTATTCAGGGTTTATGATTTAGGGTTGTTCAGGGTTTAGGATTTATGGTTGTTCAGGGTTTAGGATTTAGGGATTAAGGTTAAGGGGTTAGGGTTAGGGTTAGGGTTAGGGTTAGGGTTAGGGTTAGCATTAGGGTTAGAGTTAGGGTTAGAGTTAGGGTTATGGGGTTATGTTAGGCTTAAGGTTAGGGTTAGGGTTATGGGGTTAAGGTTAGGGTTGGGGTTAGGTTTAGGTTTAGGTTTAGGGTTAGGGTTAGGTTTATGGTTATTCTTCGATTTATGGTTTAAAATTTAGGGTTTATGGTTTAAGGTTTAGGGTTTAGGATTGTTTAAGTTTTAGGGTGTTTTAGGTTTAGGGTATAGGATTTAGCGTTTAAGATTGTTTAATGTTTAGGGTTGTTTAGGTTTTAGCGTTTAGAGTTGTTTAGGGTTTATTAGGGTTGTTTATGATTTAGTGTTTAGGGTTGTTCAGGATGTATGATTTAGGATATTTTAAGGTTTAGGGTTTAAGGTTGTATAGTGTTTTAGGGTTTAGGGTATAATGTTTAGGGTTAAGGGTTTAGGGTTGTTTAGGGTATAGTGTTAATGGTTTTAGGGTTTAGGCTTGTTTAGGGTTTAGTGTTTAGGGTTTAGGGTTTAGGGTTTTTTAGCGTTTAGTGTTTATAGTTTACTCTTTAGGGTGCTTTTGGAATTAGTTTTTAGGGTTTTTCGGGGTTTTGGGTTTAGGATTTAGGGTGTTAGGGTTAGTGTTAGGGTTAGGTTTAGGGTTAAGGTGAGGGTCAGGGTGAGGGTTAAGGTTAGGGTTAGAGTTAAGGTTAGTGTTAGTGTTAGGGTAAGGGTTAGGGTTAGGGATAGGGTTAGGGTTAGGGTTAGGGTTAGGGTTAAGGTTAGGGTTAGGGTTAGGGTTAGGGTTAGGGGTTAGGGTTAGGGTTAGTGTTAGGGGTTAGGGGTTAGTTTTAGGGTTAGGGTTAGGGTTAGCTTAGGGTTAGGTTTAGTGTTAGGGTTATTATTAGGGGGTTAGGTTTTAGTTTAGGATTAGTGTTAGGGTTAGAATTAGAAATAGGGTTAGTGTTAGGATTAGGGTCAGGGTTAGGTTTAGCGATATGGTTAGGGTTAGGGTTAAAGGTAGGGTTAGGGTTAGGGTTAGATTTAAAGTTTAGGGTTGAGTGTTAGGATTAGGGATAGTGTGAGGTTTAGGGTTAGGTTTAGGGTTAGGGTTAGGGTCAGGTTTAGGTTTAGGGTTAGGGTTAGGGTTAGGGATAGATTTAGGGTTAGGTTTAGGTTTATTGTTAGATTTAGAGTTTAGGGTTTAAGGTTTAAGGTTTAGGATTGTTTAAGGTTTAGGGTAGATTAGGTTTAAGGTTTAGAGTTTAGTATTATGGTTACGGTTAGGGTTAGGGCTAGGGTTAGAGTTAGGGTTAGGGTTAGGGTTAGGGTTAGGGTTAAGGTTAGGGTTAGTGTTAGGGTTAGGGTTATGGTTAGTGTTAGGATTAGGGTTAGGGTTAGGGTCAGGGTTAGGTTTAGGGTTAGGGATAGGGTTAGGGTTAGATTTAGGGTTAGGTTTAGATTTATTGTTAGATTTAGGGTTTAGGGTTTAAGGTTTATGGTTTAGGATTGTTTAACGTTTAGGGTGATTTAGGTTTAGGGTTTAGAGTTTAGTGTTATGGTTACGGTTAGGGTTAGGGTTAGGGATGGGGTTAGGGTTAGGGTTAGGTTTATTGTAATGGTTAGGGTTAGGGTTAGGGTTAGGGCTAGGGTAAAATTTAGGGGGTTATTGTTAGGGTTTGGGTTAGGGTCAGGATTAGGGTTAGGGTTAGGTTAGGGTTAGGGTTAGGGTTAGGGTTAGGGGTTAGGGTTAGTGTTAGGGTTAGGGTTATTATTAGGGGGTTAGGTTTAAGTTTAGGATTAGTGTTAGGGTTAGAATTAGAAATAGGGATAGTGTTAGGATTAGGGTCAGGGTTAGGTTTAGGGTTAGGGTTAGGGTTAGGGTTAGGGTTAGGGTCAGAGAGGGTTTAGGGTTAGGGTTAGGGTTAGGGTTAGATTTAGGGTTAGGTTTAGGTTTCTTGTTAGATTTAGGATTTAGGGTCTAAGGTTTATGGTTTAGGATTTTTTAATGTTTAGGGTGGATTAGGTTTAGGGTTTAGAGTTTAGTGTTATGGGTACGGTTAGGGTTAGAGTTAGGGTTAGGGTTAGGATTAGGGTTAAGGTTGGGGTTAGGATTAGGTTTAGGGTTAGGGTTTGGGTTAAGGTTAGGATTAGGGTTAGGGTTAGGGTTAGGATTAGGGTTAGGGTTAGGGTTAGGGTAAGGGTTAGGGGTTAGGGTTAAGGTTATGGTTATTGTTAGGTTTAGGGTTTAGGGTTTAGTGTTTAGGGTTTAAGGTTTAGGGTTTAGGATTGTTTATGATTTAGGGTGGTTTAGGTTAAGGGTTTAGGGTTTAGAGTTTAGGATTGTTTAAGGTTTAGGGTTGTTTAGGGTATAGTGTTTAGGGTTAAAAGTTTAGGGTTGTTTAGGTTTAGTGTTTAGGATTTAGGGTTGTTTAAGGTTTAGTGTTTAAGGTTTAGGTTTTAGGGTTGTTTTGGGTTTAGTGTTTAGTGTTGTTTAGGGTATAGTGTTAATGGTTTAGGGTTTAGGGTTATTTAGGGTTTAGTGTTTAAGGTTTACGGTATAGGGTTTTTAGGGTTTAGTGTTTAGGGTTGTTTATGGTTTAGTGATTAGGGTTGTTTAAGGTTGTTTAGAGGTTAGTGTTTAGGGTTATTCAGGGTTTATGATTTAGGGTTGTTCAGGGTTTAGGATTTATGGTTGTTCAGTGTTTAGGATTTAGGGATTAAGGTTAAGGGGTTAGGGTTAGGGTTAGGGTTAGGGTTAGGGTTAGTGTTAGCATTAGGGTTAGAGTTAGGGTTAGAGTTAGAATTATGGGGTTATGTTAGGCTTAAATTTAGGGTTAGGGTTATGGGGTTAATGTTATGGTTGGGGTTAGGGTTAGGTTTAGGTTTAGGGTTAGGGTTAGGGTTATGGTTATTCTTAGATTTATGGTTTAAAATTTAGGGCTTATGGTTTAAGGTTTAGGGTTTAGGATTGTTTAAGTTTTAGGGTGGTTTAGGTTTAGGGTATATAATTTAGCGTTTAAGATTGTTTAATGGTTAGGGTTGTTTAGGTTTTAGCGTTTAGAGTTGTTTAGGGTTTTTTAGGGTTGTTTATAATTTAGTGTTTAGGGTTGTTCAGGATTTATGATTTAGGATATTTTAAGGTTTAGGGTTTAAGGTTGTATAGTGTTTTAGGGTTTAGGGTATAATGTTTAGGGTTAAGGGTTTAGGGTTGTTTAGGGTATAGTGTTAATGGTTTTAGGGTTTAGGCTTGTTTAGGGTTTAGTGTTTAGGGTTTAGAATTTAGGGTTTTTTAGCGTTTAGTGTTTATAGTTTAGGGTTTAGGGTGCTTTAAATTAGTGTTTAGGGTTTTTCGGGGTTTAGGGTTTAGGATTTAGGGTGTTAGGGTTAGTGTTAGGGTTAGGTTTAGGGTTAAGGTGAGGGTTAGGGTGAGGGTTAAGGTTAGGTTTAGGGTTAAGGTTAGTGTTAGTGTTAGGGTAAGTGTTAGGGTTAGGGATAAGGTTAGGGTTAGGGTTAGTGTTAGGGGTTAGGGGTTAGTGTTAGGGTTAGGGTTAGGGTTAGGGTTAGGTTTAGTGTTAGGGTTATTATTAGGGGGTTAGGTTTTAGTTAAGGATTAGTGTTAGGTTTAGAATTAGAAATAGGGTTAGTGTTAGGATTAGGGTCATGGTTAGGTTTAGGGATAGGGTTAGGGTTAGGGTTAAGGGTAGGGTTAGGTTTAGGGTTAGATTTAATGTTTAGGGTTTAGTGTTAGGATTAGGGATAGTGTAAGGTTTAGGGTTAGGGTTAGGTTTAGGGTTAGGGTTAGGGTTAGTGTTTGGGTTATGGTTAGTGTTAGGATTAGGGTTAGGGTTAGGGTCAGGGTTAGGTTTAGGGTTAGGGTTAGGGTTAGGGTTAGATTAAGGGTTAGGTTTAGGTTTATTTTTAGATTTAGGGTTTAGGGTTTAAGGTTTATGGTTTAGGATTGTTTAAGGTTTAGGGTGGATTAGGTTTAGGGTTTAGAGTTTAGTATTATGGTTACGGTTAGGGTTAGGGTTAGGGTTAGGGTTAGGGTTAGGGTTAGGGTTAGGGTTAGGGTTAAGGTTAGTGTTAGGGTTAGGGTTAGGGTTATGGTTAGTGTTAGGATTAGGATTAGGGTTAGGGTCAGGGTTAGGTTTAGGGTTAGGGTTAGGGTTAGGGTTAGGGTTAGGGTTAGGGTCAGAGAGGGTTTAGGGTTAGGGTTAGGGTTAGGGTTAGATTTAGGGTTAGGTTTAGGTTTCTTGTTAGATTTAGGATTTAGGGTCTAAGGTTTATGGTTTAGGATTTTTTAATGTTTAGGGTGGATTAGGTTTAGGGTTTAGAGTTTAGTGTTATGGGTATTGTTAGGGTTAGAGTTAGGGTTAGGGTTAGGATTAGGGTTAAGGTTGGGGTTAGGATTAGGTTTAGGGTTAGAGTTTGGGTTAAGGTTAGGGTTAGGGTTAGGGTTAGGGTTAGGATTAGGGTTAGGGTTAGGGTTAGGGTAAGGGTTAGGGGTTAGGGTTAAGGTTATGGTTATTGTTAGGTTTAGGGTTTAGGGTTTAGTGTTTAGGGTTTAAGGTTTAGGGTTTAGGATTGTTTATGATTTAGGGTGGTTTAGGTTAAGGGTTTAGGGTTTAGAGTTTAGGATTGTTTAAGGTTTAGGGTTGTTTAGGGTATAGTGTTTAGGGTTAAAAGTTTAGGGTTGTTTAGGGTTTAGTGTTTAGGATTTAGGGTTGTTTAAGGTTTAGTGTTTAAGGTTTAGGTTTTAGGGTTGTTTTGGGTTTAGTGTTTAGTGTTGTTTAGGGTATAGTGTTAATGGTTTAGGGTTTAGGGTTATTTAGGGTTTAGTGTTTAAGGTTTACGGTATAGGGTTTTTAGGGTTTAGTGTTTAGGGTTGTTTATGGTTTAGTGATTAGGGTTGTTTAAGGTTGTTTAGAGGTTAGTGTTTAGGGTTATTCAGGGTTTATGATTTAGGGTTGTTCAGGGTTTAGGATTTATGGTTGTTCAGTGTTTAGGATTTAGGGATTAAGGTTAAGGGGTTAGGGTTAGGGTTCGGGTTAGGGTTAGGGTTAGTGTTAGCATTAGGGTTAGAGTTAGGGTTAGAGTTAGAATTATGGGGTTATGTTAGGCTTAAATTTAGGGTTAGGGTTATGGGGTTAATGTTATGGTTGGGGTTAGGGTTAGGTTTAGGTTTAGGGTTAGGGTTAGGGTTATGGTTATTCTTAGATTTATGGTTTAAAATTTAGGGCTTATGGTTTAAGGTTTAGGGTTTAGGATTGTTTAAGTTTTAGGGTGGTTTAGGTTTAGGGTATATAATTTAGCGTTTAAGATTGTTTAATGGTTAGGGTTGTGTAGGTTTTAGCGTTTAGAGTTGTTTAGGGTTTTTTAGGGTTGTTTATAATTTAGTGTTTAGGGTTGTTCAGGATTTATGATTTAGGATATTTTAAGGTTTAGGGTTTAAGGTTGTATAGTGTTTTAGGGTTTAGGGTATAATGTTTAGGGTTAAGGGTTTAGGGTTGTTTAGGGTATAGTGTTAATGGTTTTAGGGTTTAGGCTTGTTTAGGGTTTAGTGTTTAGGGTTTAGAATTTAGGGTTTTTTAGCGTTTAGTGTTTATAGTTTAGGGTTTAGGGTGCTTTAAATTAGTGTTTAGGGTTTTTCGGGGTTTAGGGTTTAGGATTTAGGGTGTTAGGGTTAGTGTTAGGGTTAGGTTTAGGGTTAAGGTGAGGGTTAGGGTGAGGGTTAAGGTTAGGTTTAGGGTTAAGGTTAGTGTTAGTGTTAGGGTAAGTGTTAGGGTTAGGGATAAGGTTAGGGTTAGGGTTAGTGTTAGGGGTTAGGGGTTAGTGTTAGGGTTAGGGTTAGGGTTAGGGTTAGGTTTAGTGTTAGGGTTATTATTAGGGGGTTAGGTTTTAGTTAAGGATTAGTGTTAGGTTTAGAATTAGAAATAGGGTTAGTGTTAGGATTAGGGTCATGGTTAGGTTTAGGGATAGGGTTAGGGTTAGGGTTAAGGGTAGGGTTAGGTTTAGGGTTAGATTTAATGTTTAGGGTTTAGTGTTAGGATTAGGGATAGTGTAAGGTTTAGGGTTAGGGTTAGGTTTAGGGTTAGGGTTAGGGTTAGTGTTTGGGTTATGGTTAGTGTTAGGATTAGGGTTAGGGTTAGGGTCAGGGTTAGGTTTAGGGTTAGGGTTAGGGTTAGGGTTAGATTAAGGGTTAGGTTTAGGTTTATTTTTAGATTTAGGGTTTAGGGTTTAAGGTTTATGGTTTAGGATTGTTTAAGGTTTAGGGTGGATTAGGTTTAGGGTTTAGAGTTTAGTATTATGGTTACGGTTAGGGTTAGGGTTAGGGTTAGGGTTAGGGTTAGGGTTAGGGTTAGGGTTAGGGTTAAGGTTAGTGTTAGGGTTAGGGTTAGGGTTATGGTTAGTGTTAGGATTAGGATTAGGGTTAGGGTCAGGGTTAGGTTTAGGGTTAGGGTTAGGGTTAGGGTTAGGGTTAGGGTCAGAGAGGGTTTAGGGTTAGGGTTAGGGTTAGGGTTAGATTTAGGGTTAGGTTTAGGTTTCTTGTTAGATTTAGGATTTAGGGTCTAAGGTTTATGGTTTAGGATTTTTTAATGTTTAGGGTGGATTAGGTTTAGGGTTTAGAGTTTAGTGTTATGGGTATGGTTAGGGTTAGAGTTAGGGTTAGGGTTAGGATTAGGGTTAAGGTTGGGGTTAGGATTAGGTTTAGGGTTAGAGTTTGGGTTAAGGTTAGGGTTAGGGTTAGGGTTAGGGTTAGGATTAGGGTTAGGGTTAGGGTTAGGGTAAGGGTTAGGGGTTAGGGTTAAGGTTATGGTTATTGTTAGGTTTAGGGTTTAGGGTTTAGTGTTTAGGGTTTAAGGTTTAGGGTTTAGGATTGTTTATGATTTAGGGTGGTTTAGGTTAAGGGTTTAGGGTTTAGAGTTTAGGATTGTTTAAGGTTTAGGGTTGTTTAGGGTATAGTGTTTAGGGTTAAAAGTTTAGGGTTGTTTAGGGTTTAGTGTTTAGGATTTAGGGTTGTTTAAGGTTTAGTGTTTAAGGTTTAGGTTTTAGGGTTGTTTTGGGTTTAGTGTTTAGTGTTGTTTAGGGTATAGTGTTAATGGTTTAGGGTTTAGGGTTATTTAGGGTTTAGTGTTTAAGGTTTACGGTATAGGGTTTTTAGGGTTTAGTGTTTAGGGTTGTTTATGGTTTAGTGATTAGGGTTGTTTAAGGTTGTTTAGAGGTTAGTATTTAGGGTTATTCAGGGTTTATGATTTAGGGTTGTTCAGGGTTTAGGATTTATGGTTGTTCAGTGTTTAGGATTTAGGGATTAAGGTTAAGGGGTTAGGGTTAGGGTTCGGGTTAGGGTTAGGGTTAGTGTTAGCATTAGGGTTAGAGTTAGGGTTAGAGTTAGAATTATGGGGTTATGTTAGGCTTAAATTTAGGGTTAGGGTTATGGGGTTAATGTTATGGTTGGGGTTAGGGTTAGGTTTAGGTTTAGGGTTAGGGTTAGGGTTATGGTTATTCTTAGATTTATGGTTTAAAATTTAGGGCTTATGGTTTAAGGTTTAGGGTTTAGGATTGTTTAAGTTTTAGGGTGGTTTAGGTTTAGGGTATATAATTTAGCGTTTAAGATTGTTTAATGGTTAGGGTTGTTTAGGTTTTAGCGTTTAGAGTTGTTTAGGGTTTTTTAGGGTTGTTTATAATTTAGTGTTTAGGGTTGTTCAGGATTTATGATTTAGGATATTTTAAGGTTTAGGGTTTAAGGTTGTATAGTGTTTTAGGGTTTAGGGTATAATGTTTAGGGTTAAGGGTTTAGGGTTGTTTAGGGTATAGTGTTAATGGTTTTAGGGTTTAGGCTTGTTTAGGGTTTAGTGTTTAGGGTTTAGGGTTTAGGGTTTTTTAGCGTTTAGAGTTTATAGTTTAGGGTTTAGGGTGCTTTAAATTAGTGTTTAGGGTTTTTCGGGGTTTAGGGTTTAGGATTTAGGGTGTTAGGGTTAGTGTTAGGGTTAGGTTTAGGGTTAAGGTGAGGTTTAGGGTGAGGGTTAAGGTTAGGTTTAGGGTTAAGGTTAGTGTTAGTGTTAGGGTAAGTGTTAGGGTTAGGGATAGGGTTAGGGTTAGGGTTAGTGTTAGGGGTTAGGGGTTAGTGTTAGGGTTAGGGTTAGGGTTAGGGTTAGGTTTAGTGTTAGGGTTATTATTAGGGGGTTAGGTTTTAGTTAAGGATTAGTATTAGGTTTAGAATTAGAAATAGGGTTAGTGTTATGATTAGGGTCATGGTTAGGTTTAGGGATAGGGTTAGGGTTAGGGTTAAGGGTAGGGTTAGGGTTAGGGTTAGATTTAAAGTTTAGGGTTTAGTGTTAGGATTAGGGATAGTGTAAGGTTTAGGGTTAGGGTTAGGTTTAGGGTTAGGGTTAGGGTTAGTGTTTGGGTTATGGTTAGTGTTAGGATTAGGGTTAGGGTTAGGGTCAGGGTTAGGTTTAGGGTTAGGGTTAGGGTTAGGGTTAGATTAAGGGTTAGGTTTAGGTTTATTTTTAGATTTAGGGTTTAGGGTTTAAGGTTTATGGTTTAGGATTGTTTAAGGTTTAGGGTGGATTAGGTTTAGGGTTTAGAGTTTAGTATTATGGTTACGGTTAGGGTTAGGGTTAGGGTTAGGGTTAGGGTTAGGGTTAGGGTTAGGGTTAGGGTTAGGGTTAGGGTTAAGGTTAGTGTTAGGGTTAGGGTTAGGGTTATGGTTAGTGTTAGGATTAGGATTAGGGTTAGGGTCAGGGTTAGGTTTAGGGTTAGGGTTAGTATTAGGGTTAGGGTTAGGGTTAGGGTCAGAGAGGGTTTAGGGTTAGGGTTAGGGTTAGGGTTAGATTTAGGGTTAGGTTTAGGTTTCTTGTTAGATTTAGGATTTAGGGTCTAAGGTTTATGGTTTAGGATTTTTTAATGTTTAGGGTGGATTAGGTTTAGGGTTTAGAGTTTAGTGTTATGGGTATGGTTAGGGTTAGGGTTAGGATTAGGGTTAAGGTTGGGGTTAGGATTAGGTTTAGGGTTAGAGTTTGGGTTAAGGTTAGGGTTAGGGTTAGGGTTAGGGTTAGGATTAGGGTTAGGGTTAGGGTTAGGGTAAGGGTTAGGGGTTAGGGTTAAGGTTATGGTTATTGTTAGGTTTAGGGTTTAGGGTTTAGTGTTTAGGGTTTAAGGTTTAGGGTTTAGGATTGTTTATGATTTAGGGTGGTTTAGGTTAAGGGTTTAGGGTTTAGAGTTTAGGATTGTTTAA